>NW_026728149.1:300000-402500 GCF_030684315.1 Stegostoma tigrinum
GCATCCCATTGCACTCAGTCACTGCATCCCATTTGAAGCAGTCACTGCATCCCATTTGCGCAGTCACTGCACCGCATTTCACGCAGTCACTGCACCGCATTTCACGCAGACACTGCATCTCATTTCACTCAGTCACTGCAGCCCATGTCACTCTGTCACTGCATCCAATTTCCATCAGTCAGTGCATCTCATTTCACTCATTCACTGCATCGCATTTCACTCAGTCACTGCATCCCATTTCACTCAGTCACTGCATCCCATTTCCCGCAGACACTGCATCCCATTTCACTCAGTCACTGCATCCCATTTCACTCAGTCACTGCATCCCATTTGAAGCAGTCACTGCATCCCATTTGAAGCAGTCACTGCATCCCATTTCACGCAGTCACTGCACCGCATTTCACGCAGACACTGCACCGCATTTCACGCAGACACTGCACCGCATTTCACGCAGACACTGCATCCCATTTCACTCAGTCACTGCATCCCATTTCACTCAGTCACTGCATCCCATTTCACTCAGTCACTGCATCACAGTTCACTCAGTCACTGCATCACAGTTCACTCAGTCACTGCATCACAGTTCACTCACTGTCTGAATCACAGTTCACTCAATGAGTGCATCACATTTCACTCAATGATGGAATCACATTTCACTCAGTGACTGAATCACATTTCACTCAGTCACTGCATCCCATTTCACGCAGTCACTGCATCCCATTTCACGCAGTCACTGCATCCCATTTCACGCAGTCACTGCATCCCATTTCACGCAGTCACTGCATCCCATTTCACGCAGTCACTGTATCACATTTGACTCTGTCACTGCATCCTATTTCACTCAATCACTGCATCTCCTTCACCACAGTCACTGCATCCCATTTCCATCAGTCACTGGTGCCCGTATCTCACAGACGCTGCATTCAATTTCCCACACTCACTGCATCGCATTTCCCAGAGACACAGCATCTCCTTTCCCTCAGTCTCTGCATCTCATTTCAATCAGTGATTGCATCCTACTTCCCACAAATACTGCATCCCATTTCCCTCAGTCAGTGCATCCGATTTCCCTCAGTCACTGCATCCCACCTCCCTCAGTCAGTGCATCCCATGTCCCTCACTCACTGCATCCCATGTCCCTCACTCACTGCATCCCATTTCACTAAGACAGTGCGTCCCATTTCTCTCAGCCACTGTATCCCATTTCCCTCAGTCACTGTACCCCAAGCCCGCTCGGGCACTGAATCCCTATTAACTCAGTCACTCCTTCCCAGGACCTCAGCCACTGCATCCCATGTCCCACAGTAACTGCATCCCATTTCCATCAGGCACTGCAGCTCATGTCACTCTGTCACTGCATTCAATTTCCATCAGTCACTGCATCTCATTTCACTCATTAACTGCATCCCATTTCACTCAGACACTGCATCCCAACTCACTCAGTCTCTGCATCCCATTTCCATCAGTCACTTCATCCCATTTCTGTCAGTCACTGCATCCCATTTCCATAAGTCACTGCATCCCATTTCCCTCAGTCACGGCATTCCATTTCCCTCAGTCGCTGGATCCCATTTTTCTCAGTCACTGCATCCCGTTTCTCACTGATGCTGCATTCAATTTCCGTCAGTCACTGCATCCCATTTCCCTCATTCACTACATCTCCTTCACCACAGTCACTGAATCCCATTTCCAACAGTCACTGTTTCCCGTATCTCACAGACGATGCATTCAATTTCCAACACACACTGCATCCCATTTCCCATCGTCACAGCATCTCCTTTCCCTCAGTCTCTGCATCGCATTTCACTCAGTGATTGCATCCTACTTCCTACAAATACTGCATCTCATTTCCCTCAGTCACTGCATCCTATTTCCTTCAGTTACTGCATCACCTTTCCAACAGTCACTGCATCTCATTTCACTCATTCACTGTATCCCATTTCACGCAGTCACTGAATCACATTTCCATCAGTCACTGCATCCCAGTTCACTCAGTCTCGGCATCCCATGTCCCTCAGTCACTGCATCCCACGTCCCTCATTCACTGCATCCCACATCCCTCAGTCACTGCATCCCATTTCACTCAGTCACTGCATCCCATTCCCCACAGTCACTGCATCCCATTCCCCACAGTCACTGCATCCCATTCCCCACAGTCACTGCATCCCATTCCCCACAGACACGGCATCCCATTCACTTGAGTCGCAGCATCCCATTTCAAACATACACTGCATCTCCTTTCCCTCAGTCACTGCATCCCTATTCACACAGTCACTGCATCCCAGTTCACACAGCCACTGCACCCCATTTCACACAGCCACTGCATCCCATTTCACACAGCCACTGCATCCCATTTCACACAGCCACTGCATCCCATTTCACTCAATGCTTCACTTTACACTCAGTCAGAGCATCCCATTCCCATCCGTCACTGCGTCCCATTTCCTCAGACACTGCATCTCCTTTCCACAGTCATGGCAATCCCATTTCACTCAGTCACTGCATCCCATTTCACAGAGTCACTGCATCTCCTTTCCATCAGTCACTGCGTCCCATTTCACTCAGTCACTGCATCACATTTCCCTCAGTCACTGCATCACATTCCCCTCAGTCACTGCATCACATTCCCCTCAGTCACTGCATCCCATTGTCCTAAGTCACTGCATCCCATTGTCCTAAGTCACTGCATCCCATTGTCCTAAGTCACTGCATCCCATTGCCCTCAGTCACTGCATCCCATTGCCCTCAGTCACTGCATCCCATTGCCCTCAGTCACTGCATCCCATTGTCCTCAGTCACTGCATCCCATTGTCCTCAGTCACTGCATCCCATTGTCCTCATTCACTGCATCCGATTCCCCTCAGTCACTGCATCCCATTTCACTCAGTCACTGCATCCCATTAACCTCAGTCACTGCATCCCATTTCACTCAGTCACTGCTTCCCATTTCACTCAATCACTGCATCCCATTACCCTCAGTCGCAGGATCCCATTTCCAACAGACACTGCATCCCATTTCCGTCAGTCACGGCATCCCATTTCCCTCAGTCACTGCATACCATTTCCATCAGCCACTGCATCCCATTTCCCTCAGTCACTGCATCCCATTTCCTCAGTCACTGCATCTCCTTTCCACAGTCATGGCAATCCCATTTCACTCAGTCACTGCATCCCATTTCACTCAGTCACTGCATCCCATTTCACTCAGTCACTGCATCCCATTTCACTCAGTCACTGCATCTCCTTCACCACAGTCAGTGCGTCCCATTTCACTTAGTCAGTGCGTCCCATTTCACTTCGTCACTGCGTCCCATTTCCATCAATCACTGCATCCCATTTCCCAGTCACTGCATCCCATTTCCCTCAGTCACTGCATCCCATTGTCCTCAGTCACTGCATCCCATTACCCTCAGTCACTGCATCCCATTACACTCAGTCACTGCATCCCATTACACTCAGTCACTGCATCCCATTAACTTCAGTCGCAGGATCCCATTTCCAACAGATACTGCATCTCATTTCCCTCAGTCACTGCATCCCATTTCCCTCAGTCACTGCATCCCATTTCACTCAGTCACTGCATCCCATTTCACTCAGTCACTGCATCCCATTTCACTCACTGACTGCAGCCCATTTCACTCAGTGACTGCAGCCCATTTCACTCAGTGACTGCAGCCCATTTCACTCAGTGACTGAATCACATTTCACTCAGTCACTGCATCTCCTTCACCACAGTCACTGCATCCCATTTCCCTCAGTCACTGCATCCCATTTCCTCAGTCACTGCATCTCCTTTCCACAGTCATGGCAATCCCATTTCACTCAGTCACTGCATCCCATTTCACTCAGTCACTGCATCCCATTTCACTCAGTCACTGCATCTCCTTCACCACAGTCAGTGCGGGTCAGGGCTGCGGGGGGCAATACGTTATTAGCGGGTCGGGGCTGCTGGGGCCCAGTCCCTGTGAGCGGGTCAGGGCTGCGGGGGCAAATAGCTGTCAGGGGGTCAGGGCTGCGGGGGCCAGTCCCTGTGAGCGGGTCAGTGCTGAGGGTACCAGTCCCTGTGAGCGGGTCATGGCTGCGGTGGCAAATAGCTGTCAGGGGGTCGGGGCTGCGGGGGCCCAGTCCCCGTGAGCGGGTCGGGGCTGCGGGGGCCCAGTCCCCGTGAGCGGGTCGGGGCTGCGGGGGCCCAGTCCCCGTGAGCGGGTCGGGGCTGCGGGGGCCCAGTCCCCGTGAGCGGGTCGGGGCTGCGGGGGCCCAGTCCCCGTGAGCGGGTCGGGGCTGCGGGGGCCCAGTCCCCGTGAGCGGGTCGGGGCTGCGGGGGCCCAGTCCCCGTGAGCGGGTCGGGGCTGCGGGGGCCCAGTCCCCGTGAGCGGGTCGGGGCTGCGGGGGCCCAGTCCCCGTGAGCGGGTCGGGGCTGCGGGGGCCCAGTCCCCGTGAGCGGGTCGGGGCTGCGGGGGCAAATAGCCGTCAGGGGGTCGGGGCTGCGGAGGCCAGTCCCCGTGAGCGGGTCGGGGCTGCGGGGGACCAGTCCCCGTGAGCGGGTCGGGGCTGCGGGGGCCAGTCCCTGTGAGCGGGTCAGGGCTGCGGGGGGCAATACATTATTAGCGGGTCAGGGCTGCTGGGGCCCAGTCCCTGTGAGCGGGTCGGGGCTGCTGGGGCCCAGTCCCTGTGAGCGGGTCGGGGCTGCGGGGGCCAGTCCCTGTGAGCGGGTCGGGGCTGCGGGGGCAAATAGCTGTCAGGGGGTCGGGGCTGCGGGGGCCAGTCCCTGTGAACGGGTCTGGGCTGCGGTGGCAAATAGCTGTCAGGGGGTCGGGGCTGCGGGGGCCAGTCCCTGTGAGCGGGTCAGGGCTGCGGGGGACCAGTCCCTGTGAGCGGGTCGGCGCTGCTGGGGCCAGTCCCTGTGAGCGGGTCGGGGCTGCGGGGGCCAGTCCCTGTGAGCGGGTCGGGGCTGCGGGGGCCAGTCCCTGTGAGCGGGTCAGGGCTGCGGGGGCAAATAGCTGTCAGGGGGTCAGGGCTGCGGGGGCCAGTCCCTGTGAGCGGGTCAGTGCTGAGGGTACCAGTCCCTGTGAGCGGGTCATGGCTGCGGGGACCAGTCCCTGTGAGCCGGTCAGGGCTGCGGGGACCAGTCCCTGTGAGCCGGTCGGGGATGCGGGGACCAGTCCCAGTGAGCGGGTCGGGGCTGCGGGGGCAAATAGCTGTCAGGGGGTCGGGGCTGCGGGGGCCAGACCCTGTGAACGGGTCTGGGCTGCGGTGGCAAATAGCTGTCAGGGGGTCAGGGCTGCGGGGGCCAGTCCCTGTGAGCGGGTCAGGGCTGCGGGGGACCAGTCCCTGTGAGCGGGTCGGGGCTGCGGGGGCCAGTCCCTGTGAGCGGGTCGGGGCTGCGGGGGCAAATAGCTGTCAGGGGGTCAGGGCTGCGGGGGCCAGTCCCTGTGAGCGGGTCAGGGCTGCGGGGGACCAGTCCCTGTGAGCGGGTCGGGGCTGCGGGGGCCAGTCCCTGTGAGCGGGTCGGGGCTGCGGGGGCAAATAGCTGTCAGGGGGTCGGGGCTGCGGGGGCCAGACCCTGTGAACGGGTCTGGGCTGCGGTGGCAAATAGCTGTCAGGGGGTCAGGGCTGCGGGGGCCAGTCCCTGTGAGCGGGTCAGGGCTGCGGGGGACCAGTCCCTGTGAGCGGGTCGGGGCTGCGGGGGCCAGTCCCTGTGAGCGGGTCGGGGCTGCGGGGGCAAATAGCTGTCAGGGGGTCAGGGCTGCGGGGGCCAGTCCCTGTGAGCGGGTCAGGGCTGCGGGGGACCAGTCCCTGTGAGCGGGTCGGGGCTGCGGGGGCCAGTCCCTGTGAGCGGGTCGGGGCTGCGGGGGCAAATAGCTGTCAGGGGGTCGGGGCTGCGGGGGCCAGTCCCTGTGAACGGGTCTGGGCTGCGGTGGCAAATAGCTGTCAGGGGGTCAGGGCTGCGGGGGCCAGTCCCTGTGAGCGGGTCGGGGCTGCGGGGGCAAATAGCTGTCAGGGGGTCGGGGCTGCGGGGGCCAGTCCCTGTGAACGGGTCTGGGCTGCGGTGGCAAATAGCTGTCAGGGGGTCGGGGCTGCGGGGGCCAGTCCCTGTGAGCGGGTCGGGGCTGCGGGGGGCCAGTCCCTGTGAGCGGGTCGGGGCTGCGGGGGGCCAGTCCCTGTGAGCGGGTCGGGGCTGCGGGGGGCCAGTCCCTGTGAGCGGGTCGGGGCTGCGGGGGCAAATAGCTGTCAGGGGGTCAGGGCTGCGGGGGCCAGTCCCTGTGAGCGGGTCGGGGCTGCGGGGGACCAGTCCCTGTGAGCGGGTCGGGGCTGCGGGGGCCAGTCCCTGTGAGCGGGTCGGGGCTGCCGGGGCAAATAGCTGTCAGGGGGTCGGGGCTGCGGGGGCCAGTCCCTGTGAACGGGTCTGGGCTGCGGTGGCAAATAGCTGTCAGGGGGTCGGGGCTGCGGGGGCCACTCCCTGTGAGCGGGTCGGGGCTGCGGGGGCAAATAGCTGTCAGGGGGTCGGGGCTGCGGGGGCCAGTCCCTGTGAACGGGTCTGGGCTGCGGTGGCAAATAGCTGTCAGGGGATCAGGGCTGCGGGGGACCAGTCCCTGTGAGCGGGTCGGGGCTGCGGGGGACCAGTCCCTGTGAGCGGGTCGGGGCTGCGGGGGACCAGTCCCTGTGAGCGGGTCGGGGCTGCGGGGGACCAGTCCCTGTGAGCGGGTCGGGGCTGCGGGGGACCAGTCCCTGTGAGCGGGTCGGGGCTGCGGGGGCAAATAGCTGTCAGGGGGTCGGGGCTGTGGGGGCCCAGTCCCTGTGAGCGGGTCGGGGCTGCGGGGGACCAGTCCCTGTGAGCGGGTCGGGGCTGCGGGGGACCAGTCCCTGTGAGCGGGTCGGGGCTGCGGGGGCAAATAGCTGTCAGGGGGTTGGGGCTGCGGGGGCCAGTCCCTGTGAACGGGTCTGGGCTGCGGTGGCAAATAGCTGTCAGGGGGTCGGGGCTGCGGGGGCCCAGTCCCCGTGAGCGGGTCGGGGCTGCGGGGGCCCAGTCCCCGTGAGCGGGTCGCGGCTGCGGGGGCCCAGTCCCCGTGAGCGGGTCGGGGCTGCGGGGGCCCAGTCCCCGTGAGCGGGTCGGGGCTGCGGGGGCCCAGTCCCCGTGAGCGGGTCGGGGCTGCGGGGGCCCAGTCCCCGTGAGCGGGTCGGGGCTGCGGGGGCCCAGTCCCCGTGAGCGGGTCGGGGCTGCGGGGGCCCAGTCCCCGTGAGCGGGTCGGGGCTGCGGGGGCCCAGTCCCCGTGAGCGGGTCGGGGCTGCGGGGGCCCAGTCCCCGTGAGCGGGTCGGGGCTGCGGGGGCCCAGTCCCCGTGAGCGGGTCGGGGTTGCGGGGGCAAATAGCCGTCAGGGGGTCGGGGCTGCGGAGGCCAGTCCCCGTGAGCGGGTCGGGGCTGCGGGGGACCAGTCCCCGTGAGCGGGTCGGGGCTGCGGGGGCCAGTCCCTGTGAGCGGGTCAGGGCTGCGGGGGGCAATACATTATTAGCGGGTCAGGGCTGCTGGGGCCCAGTCCCTGTGAGCGGGTCGGGGCTGCTGGGGCCCAGTCCCTGTGAGCGGGTCGGGGCTGCGGGGGCCAGTCCCTGTGAGCGGGTCGGGGCTGCGGGGGCAAATAGCTGTCAGGGGGTCGGGGCTGCGGGGGCCAGTCCCTGTGAACGGGTCTGGGCTGCGGTGGCAAATAGCTGTCAGGGGGTCGGGGCTGCGGGGGCCAGTCCCTGTGAGCGGGTCAGGGCTGCGGGGGACCAGTCCCTGTGAGCGGGTCAGGGCTGCGGGGGACCAGTCCCTGTGAGCGGGTCGGGGCTGCTGGGGCCCAGTCCCTGTGAGCGGGTCGGGGCTGCTGGGGCCCAGTCCCTGTGAGCGGGTCGGGGCTGCTGGGGCCCAGTCCCTGTGAGCGGGTCGGGGCTGCGGGGGCAAATAGCTGTCAGGGGGTCGGGGCTGCGGGGGCCAGTCCCTGTGAACGGGTCTGGGCTGCGGTGGCAAATAGCTGTCAGGGGGTCGGGGCTGCGGGGGCCAGTCCCTGTGAGCGGGTCGGGGCTGCGGGGGCAAATAGCTGTCAGGGGGTCGGGGCTGCGGGGGCCAGTCCCTGTGAACGGGTCTGGGCTGCGGTGGCAAATAGCTGTCAGGGGGTCAGGGCTGCGGGGGCCAGTCCCTGTGAGCGGGTCAGGGCTGCGGGGGACCAGTCCCTGTGAGCGGGTCGGGGCTGCGGGGGCCAGTCCCTGTGAGCGGGTCGGGGCTGCGGGGGCAAATAGCTGTCAGGGGGTCAGGGCTGCGGGGGCCAGTCCCTGTGAGCGGGTCAGGGCTGCGGGGGGCCAGTCCCTGTGAGCGGGTCGGGGCTGCGGGGGCAAATAGCTGTCAGGGGGTCGGGGCTGCGGGGGCCAGTCCCTGTGAACGGGTCTGGGCTGCGGTGGCAAATAGCTGTCAGGGGGTCAGGGCTGCGGGGGCCAGTCCCTGTGAGCGGGTCGGGGCTGCGGGGGCAAATAGCTGTCAGGGGGTCGGGGCTGCGGGGGCCAGTCCCTGTGAACGGGTCTGGGCTGCGGTGGCAAATAGCTGTCAGGGGGTCGGGGCTGCGGGGGCCAGTCCCTGTGAGCGGGTCGGGGCTGCGGGGGGCCAGTCCCTGTGAGCGGGTCGGGGCTGCGGGGGACCAGTCCCTGTGAGCGGGTCGGGGCTGCGGGGGACCAGTCCCTGTGAGCGGGTCGGGGCTGCGGGGGCAAATAGCTGTCAGGGGGTCAGGGCTGCGGGGGCCAGTCCCTGTGAGCGGGTCGGGGCTGCGGGGGACCAGTCCCTGTGAGCGGGTCGGGGCTGCGGGGGCCAGTCCCTGTGAGCGGGTCGGGGCTGCGGGGGCAAATAGCTGTCAGGGGGTCGGGGCTGCGGGGGCCAGTCCCTGTGAACGGGTCTGGGCTGCGGTGGCAAATAGCTGTCAGGGGGTCGGGGCTGCGGGGGCCAGTCCCTGTGAGCGGGTCGGGGCTGCGGGGGACCAGTCCCTGTGAGCGGGTCGGGGCTGCGGGGGCCAGTCCCTGTGAGCGGGTCGGGGCTGCAGGGGCAAATAGCTGTCAGGGGGTCGGGGCTGCGGGGGCCAGTCCCTGTGAACGGGTCTGGGCTGCGGTGGCAAATAGCTGTCAGGGGGTCGGGGCTGCGGGGGCCAGTCCCTGTGAGCGGGTCGGGGCTGCGGGGGGCCAGTCCCTGTGAGCGGGTCGGTGCTGCGGGGGACCAGTCCCTGTGAGCGGGTCGGGGCTGCGGGGGACCAGTCCCTGTGAGCGGGTCGGGGCTGCGGGGGACCAGTCCCTGTGAGCGGGTCGGGGCTGCGGGGGCAAATAGCTGTCAGGGGGTCAGGGCTGCGGGGGCCAGTCCCTGTGAGCGGGTCGGGGCTGCGGGGGACCAGTCCCTGTGAGCGGGTCGGGGCTGCGGGGGCCAGTCCCTGTGAGCGGGTCGGGGTGCCGGGGCAAATAGCTGTCAGGGGGTCGGGGCTGCGGGGGCCAGTCCCTGTGAACGGGTCTGGGCTGCGGTGGCAAATAGCTGTCAGGGGGTCGGGGCTGCGGGGGCCACTCCCTGTGAGCGGGTCGGGGCTGCGGGGGCCACTCCCTGTGAGCGGGTCGGGGCTGCGGGGGCAAATAGCTGTCAGGGGGTCGGGGCTGCGGGGGCCAGTCCCTGTGAACGGGTCTGGGCTGCGGTGGCAAATAGCTGTCAGGGGGTCAGGGCTGCGGGGGACCAGTCCCTGTGAGCGGGTCGGGGCTGCGGGGGACCAGTCCCTGTGAGCGGGTCGGGGCTGCGGGGGACCAGTCCCTGTGAGCCGGTCGGGGCTGCGGGGGACCAGTCCCTGTGAGCGGGTCGGGGCTGCGGGGGACCAGTCCCTGTGAGCGGGTCGGGGCTGCGGGGGACCAGTCCCTGTGAGCGGGTCGGGGCTGCGGGGGACCAGTCCCTGTGAGCGGGTCGGGGCTGCGGGGGACCAGTCCCTGTGAGCGGGTCGGGGCTGCGGGGGCAAATAGCTGTCAGGGGGTCGGGGCTGCGGGGGCCCAGTCCCTGTGAGCGGGTCGGGGCTGCGGGGGACCAGTCCCTGTGAGCGGGTCGGGGCTGCGGGGGACCAGTCCCTGTGAGCGGGTCGGGGCTGCGGGGGCAAATAGCTGTCAGGGGGTCGGGGCTGCGGGGGCCAGTCCCTGTGAACGGGTCTGGGCTGCGGTGGCAAATAGCTGTCAGGGGGTCGGGGCTGCGGGGGCCCAGTCCCCGTGAGCGGGTCGGGGCTGCGGGGGCCCAGTCCCCGTGAGCGGGTCGGGGCTGCGGGGGCCCAGTCCCCGTGAGCGGGTCGGGGCTGCGGGGGCCCAGTCCCCGTGAGCGGGTCGGGGCTGCGGGGGCCCAGTCCCCGTGAGCGGGTCGGGGCTGCGGGGGCCCAGTCCCCGTGAGCGGGTCGGGGCTGCGGGGGCCCAGTCCCCGTGAGCGGGTCGGGGCTGCGGGGGCCCAGTCCCCGTGAGCGGGTCGGGGCTGCGGGGGCCCAGTCCCCGTGAGCGGGTCGGGGCTGCGGGGGCCCAGTCCCCGTGAGCGGGTCGGGGCTGCGGGGGCCCAGTCCCCGTGAGCGGGTCGGGGCTGCGGGGGCCCAGTCCCCGTGAGCGGGTCGGGGCTGCGGGGGCCCAGTCCCCGTGAGCGGGTCGGGGCTGCGGGGGCCCAGTCCCCGTGAGCGGGTCGGGGCTGCGGGGGCCCAGTCCCCGTGAGCGGGTCGGGGCTGCGGGGGCCCAGTCCCCGTGAGCGGGTCGGGGCTGCGGGGGCAAATAGCCGTCAGGGGGTCGGGGCTGCGGAGGCCAGTCCCCGTGAGCGGGTCGGGGCTGCGGGGGACCAGTCCCCGTGAGCGGGTCGGGGCTGCGGGGGCCAGTCCCTGTGAGCGGGTCAGGGCTGCGGGGGGCAATACATTATTAGCGGGTCAGGGCTGCTGGGGCCCAGTCCCTGTGAGCGGGTCGGGGCTGCTGGGGCCCAGTCCCTGTGAGCGGGTCGGGGCTGCGGGGGCCAGTCCCTGTGAGCGGGTCGGGGCTGCGGGGGCAAATAGCTGTCAGGGGGTCGGGGCTGCGGGGGCCAGTCCCTGTGAACGGGTCTGGGCTGCGGTGGCAAATAGCTGTCAGGGGGTCGGGGCTGCGGGGGCCAGTCCCTGTGAGCGGGTCAGGGCTGCGGGGGACCAGTCCCTGTGAGCGGGTCAGGGCTGCGGGGGACCAGTCCCTGTGAGCGGGTCGGGGCTGCTGGGGCCCAGTCCCTGTGAGCGGGTCGGGGCTGCTGGGGCCCAGTCCCTGTGAGCGGGTCGGGGCTGCTGGGGCCCAGTCCCTGTGAGCGGGTCGGGGCTGCGGGGGCAAATAGCTGTCAGGGGGTCGGGGCTGCGGGGGCCAGTCCCTGTGAACGGGTCTGGGCTGCGGTGGCAAATAGCTGTCAGGGGGTCGGGGCTGCGGGGGCCAGTCCCTGTGAGCGGGTCGGGGCTGCGGGGGCAAATAGCTGTCAGGGGGTCGGGGCTGCGGGGGCCAGTCCCTGTGAGCGGGTCGGGGCTGCGGGGGCAAATAGCTGTCAGGGGGTCGGGGCTGCGGGGGCCAGTCCCTGTGAACGGGTCTGGGCTGCGGTGGCAAATAGCTGTCAGGGGGTCGGGGCTGCGGGGGCCAGTCCCTGTGAGCGGGTCAGGGCTGCGGGGGACCAGTCCCTGTGAGCGGGTCAGGGCTGCGGGGGACCAGTCCCTGTGAGCGGGTCGGGGCTGCTGGGGCCCAGTCCCTGTGAGCGGGTCGGGGCTGCTGGGGCCCAGTCCCTGTGAGCGGGTCGGGGCTGCGGGGGCAAATAGCTGTCAGGGGGTCGGGGCTGCGGGGGCCAGTCCCTGTGAACGGGTCTGGGCTGCGGTGGCAAATAGCTGTCAGGGGGTCGGGGCTGCGGGGGCCAGTCCCTGTGAGCGGGTCGGGGCTGCGGGGGCAAATAGCTGTCAGGGGGTCGGGGCTGCGGGGGCCAGTCCCTGTGAACGGGTCTGGGCTGCGGTGGCAAATAGCTGTCAGGGGGTCAGGGCTGCGGGGGCCAGTCCCTGTGAGCGGGTCAGGGCTGCGGGGGACCAGTCCCTGTGAGCGGGTCGGGGCTGCGGGGGCCAGTCCCTGTGAGCGGGTCGGGGCTGCGGGGGCAAATAGCTGTCAGGGGGTCAGGGCTGCGGGGGCCAGTCCCTGTGAGCGGGTCAGGGCTGCGGGGGACCAGTCCCTGTGAGCGGGTCGGGGCTGCGGGGGCCAGTCCCTGTGAGCGGGTCGGGGCTGCGGGGGCAAATAGCTGTCAGGGGGTCGGGGCTGCGGGGGCCAGTCCCTGTGAACGGGTCTGGGCTGCGGTGGCAAATAGCTGTCAGGGGGTCGGGGCTGCGGGGGCCAGTCCCTGTGAGCGGGTCGGGGCTGCGGGGGCAAATAGCTGTCAGGGGGTCGGGGCTGCGGGGGCCAGTCCCTGTGAACGGGTCTGGGCTGCGGTGGCAAATAGCTGTCAGGGGGTCGGGGCTGCGGGGGCCAGTCCCTGTGAGCGGGTCGGGGCTGCGGGGGGCCAGTCCCTGTGAGCGGGTCGGGGCTGCGGGGGACCAGTCCCTGTGAGCGGGTCGGGGCTGCGGGGGACCAGTCCCTGTGAGCGGGTCGGGGCTGCGGGGGCAAATAGCTGTCAGGGGGTCAGGGCTGCGGGGGCCAGTCCCTGTGAGCGGGTCGGGGCTGCGGGGGACCAGTCCCTGTGAGCGGGTCGGGGCTGCGGGGGCCAGTCCCTGTGAGCGGGTCGGGGCTGCGGGGGCAAATAGCTGTCAGGGGGTCGGGGCTGCGGGGGCCAGTCCCTGTGAACGGGTCTGGGCTGCGGTGGCAAATAGCTGTCAGGGGGTCGGGGCTGCGGGGGCCACTCCCTGTGAGCGGGTCGGGGCTGCGGGGGCAAATAGCTGTCAGGGGGTCGGGGCTGCGGGGGCCAGTCCCTGTGAGCGGGTCGGGGCTGCGGGGGCAAATAGCTGTCAGGGGGTCGGGGCTGCGGGGGCCAGTCCCTGTGAACGGGTCTGGGCTGCGGTGGCAAATAGCTGTCAGGGGGTCGGGGCTGCGGGGGCCAGTCCCTGTGAGCGGGTCGGGGCTGCGGGGGGCCAGTCCCTGTGAGCGGGTCGGGGCTGCGGGGGACCAGTCCCTGTGAGCGGGTCGGGGCTGCGGGGGACCAGTCCCTGTGAGCGGGTCGGGGCTGCGGGGGCAAATAGCTGTCAGGGGGTCAGGGCTGCGGGGGCCAGTCCCTGTGAGCGGGTCGGGGCTGCGGGGGACCAGTCCCTGTGAGCGGGTCGGGGCTGCGGGGGCCAGTCCCTGTGAGCGGGTCGGGGCTGCGGGGGCAAATAGCTGTCAGGGGGTCGGGGCTGCGGGGGCCAGTCCCTGTGAACGGGTCTGGGCTGCGGTGGCAAATAGCTGTCAGGGGGTCGGGGCTGCGGGGGCCACTCCCTGTGAGCGGGTCGGGGCTGCGGGGGCCAGTCCCCGTGAGCGGGTCGGGGCTGCGGGGGACCAGTCCCTGTGAGCGGGTCGGGGCTGCGGGGGCCAGTCCCTGTGAGCGGGTCGGGGCTGCGGGGGCAAATAGCTGTCAGGGGGTCAGGGCTGCGGGGGCCAGTCCCTGTGAGCGGGTCAGGGCTGCGGGGGACCAGTCCCTGTGAGCGGGTCGGGGCTGCGGGGGCCAGTCCCTGTGAGCGGGTCGGGGCTGCGGGGGCAAATAGCTGTCAGGGGGTCGGGGCTGCGGGGGCCAGTCCCTGTGAACGGGTCTGGGCTGCGGTGGCAAATAGCTGTCAGGGGGTCGGGGCTGCGGGGGCCAGTCCCTGTGAGCGGGTCGGGGCTGCGGGGGCAAATAGCTGTCAGGGGGTCGGGGCTGCGGGGGCCAGTCCCTGTGAACGGGTCTGGGCTGCGGTGGCAAATAGCTGTCAGGGGGTCGGGGCTGCGGGGGCCAGTCCCTGTGAGCGGGTCGGGGCTGCGGGGGGCCAGTCCCTGTGAGCGGGTCGGGGCTGCGGGGGACCAGTCCCTGTGAGCGGGTCGGGGCTGCGGGGGACCAGTCCCTGTGAGCGGGTCGGGGCTGCGGGGGCAAATAGCTGTCAGGGGGTCAGGGCTGCGGGGGCCAGTCCCTGTGAGCGGGTCGGGGCTGCGGGGGACCAGTCCCTGTGAGCGGGTCGGGGCTGCGGGGGCCAGTCCCTGTGAGCGGGTCGGGGCTGCGGGGGCAAATAGCTGTCAGGGGGTCGGGGCTGCGGGGGCCAGTCCCTGTGAACGGGTCTGGGCTGCGGTGGCAAATAGCTGTCAGGGGGTCGGGGCTGCGGGGGCCACTCCCTGTGAGCGGGTCGGGGCTGCGGGGGCAAATAGCTGTCAGGGGGTCGGGGCTGCGGGGGCCAGTCCCTGTGAGCGGGTCGGGGCTGCGGGGGCAAATAGCTGTCAGGGGGTCGGGGCTGCGGGGGCCATTCCCTGTGAACGGGTCTGGGCTGCGGTGGCAAATAGCTGTCAGGGGGTCGGGGCTGCGGGGGCCAGTCCCTGTGAGCGGGTCGGGGCTGCGGGGGGCCAGTCCCTGTGAGCGGGTCGGGGCTGCGGGGGACCAGTCCCTGTGAGCGGGTCGGGGCTGCGGGGGACCAGTCCCTGTGAGCGGGTCGGGGCTGCGGGGGCAAATAGCTGTCAGGGGGTCAGGGCTGCGGGGGCCAGTCCCTGTGAGCGGGTCGGGGCTGCGGGGGACCAGTCCCTGTGAGCGGGTCGGGGCTGCGGGGGCCAGTCCCTGTGAGCGGGTCGGGGCTGCGGGGGCAAATAGCTGTCAGGGGGTCGGGGCTGCGGGGGCCAGTCCCTGTGAACGGGTCTGGGCTGCGGTGGCAAATAGCTGTCAGGGGGTCGGGGCTGCGGGGGCCACTCCCTGTGAGCGGGTCGGGGCTGCGGGGGCCAGTCCCCGTGAGCGGGTCGGGGCTGCGGGGGACCAGTCCCTGTGAGCGGGTCGGGGCTGCGGGGGCCAGTCCCTGTGAGCGGGTCGGGGCTGCGGGGGCAAATAGCTGTCAGGGGGTCAGGGCTGCGGGGGCCAGTCCCTGTGAGCGGGTCAGGGCTGCGGGGGACCAGTCCCTGTGAGCGGGTCGGGGCTGCGGGGGCCAGTCCCTGTGAGCGGGTCGGGGCTGCGGGGGCAAATAGCTGTCAGGGGGTCGGGGCTGCGGGGGCCAGTCCCTGTGAACGGGTCTGGGCTGCGGTGGCAAATAGCTGTCAGGGGGTCAGGGCTGCGGGGGCCAGTCCCTGTGAGCGGGTCGGGGCTGCGGGGGCAAATAGCTGTCAGGGGGTCGGGGCTGCGGGGGCCAGTCCCTGTGAACGGGTCTGGGCTGCGGTGGCAAATAGCTGTCAGGGGGTCGGGGCTGCGGGGGCCAGTCCCTGTGAGCGGGTCGGGGCTGCGGGGGGCCAGTCCCTGTGAGCGGGTCGGGGCTGCGGGGGACCAGTCCCTGTGAGCGGGTCGGGGCTGCGGGGGACCAGTCCCTGTGAGCGGGTCGGGGCTGCGGGGGCAAATAGCTGTCAGGGGGTCAGGGCTGCGGGGGCCAGTCCCTGTGAGCGGGTCGGGGCTGCGGGGGACCAGTCCCTGTGAGCGGGTCGGGGCTGCGGGGGCCAGTCCCTGTGAGCGGGTCGGGGCTGCGGGGGCAAATAGCTGTCAGGGGGTCGGGGCTGCGGGGGCCAGTCCCTGTGAACGGGTCTGGGCTGCGGTGGCAAATAGCTGTCAGGGGGTCGGGGCTGCGGGGGCCACTCCCTGTGAGCGGGTCGGGGCTGCGGGGGCAAATAGCTGTCAGGGGGTCGGGGCTGCGGGGGCCAGTCCCTGTGAGCGGGTCGGGGCTGCGGGGGCAAATAGCTGTCAGGGGGTCGGGGCTGCGGGGGCCAGTCCCTGTGAACGGGTCTGGGCTGCGGTGGCAAATAGCTGTCAGGGGGTCGGGGCTGCGGGGGCCAGTCCCTGTGAGCGGGTCGGGGCTGCGGGGGGCCAGTCCCTGTGAGCGGGTCGGGGCTGCGGGGGACCAGTCCCTGTGAGCGGGTCGGGGCTGCGGGGGACCAGTCCCTGTGAGCGGGTCGGGGCTGCGGGGGCAAATAGCTGTCAGGGGGTCAGGGCTGCGGGGGCCAGTCCCTGTGAGCGGGTCGGGGCTGCGGGGGACCAGTCCCTGTGAGCGGGTCGGGGCTGCGGGGGCCAGTCCCTGTGAGCGGGTCGGGGCTGCGGGGGCAAATAGCTGTCAGGGGGTCGGGGCTGCGGGGGCCAGTCCCTGTGAACGGGTCTGGGCTGCGGTGGCAAATAGCTGTCAGGGGGTCGGGGCTGCGGGGGCCAGTCCCCGTGAGCGGGTCGGGGCTGCGGGGGCCCAGTCCCCGTGAGCGGGTCGGGGCTGCGGGGGCCCAGTCCCCGTGAGCGGGTCGGGGCTGCGGGGGCCCAGTCCCCGTGAGCGGGTCGGGGCTGCGGGGGCCCAGTCCCCGTGAGCGGGTCGGGGCTGCGGGGGCCCAGTCCCCGTGAGCGGGTCGGGGCTGCGGGGGCCCAGTCCCCGTGAGCGGGTCGGGGCTGCGGGGGCCCAGTCCCCGTGAGCGGGTCGGGGCTGCGGGGGCCCAGTCCCCGTGAGCGGGTCGGGGCTGCGGGGGCCCAGTCCCCGTGAGCGGGTCGGGGCTGCGGGGGCCCAGTCCCCGTGAGCGGGTCGGGGCTGCGGGGGCCCAGTCCCCGTGAGCGGGTCGGGGCTGCGGGGGCCCAGTCCCCGTGAGCGGGTCGGGGCTGCGGGGGCAAATAGCCGTCAGGGGGTCGGGGCTGCGGAGGCCAGTCCCCGTGAGCGGGTCGGGGCTGCGGGGGACCAGTCCCTGTGAGCGGGTCAGGGCTGCGGGGGGCAATACATTATTAGCGGGTCAGGGCTGCTGGGGCCCAGTCCCTGTGAGCGGGTCGGGGCTGCTGGGGCCCAGTCCCTGTGAGCGGGTCGGGGCTGCGGGGGCCAGTCCCTGTGAGCGGGTCGGGGCTGCGGGGGCAAATAGCTGTCAGGGGGTCTGGGCTGCGGGGGCCAGTCCCTGTGAACGGGTCTGGGCTGCGGTGGCAAATAGCTGTCAGGGGGTCGGGGCTGCGGGGGCCAGTCCCTGTGAGCGGGTCAGGGCTGCGGGGGACCAGTCCCTGTGAGCGGGTCAGGGCTGCGGGGGACCAGTCCCTGTGAGCGGGTCGGGGCTGCTGGGGCCCAGTCCCTGTGAGCGGGTCGGGGCTGCTGGGGCCCAGTCCCTGTGAGCGGGTCGGGGCTGCTGGGGCCCAGTCCCTGTGAGCGGGTCGGGGCTGCGGGGGCAAATAGCTGTCAGGGGGTCGGGGCTGCGGGGGCCAGTCCCTGTGAACGGGTCTGGGCTGCGGTGGCAAATAGCTGTCAGGGGGTCGGGGCTGCGGGGGCCAGTCCCTGTGAGCGGGTCGGGGCTGCGGGGGCAAATAGCTGTCAGGGGGTCGGGGCTGCGGGGGCCAGTCCCTGTGAACGGGTCTGGGCTGCGGTGGCAAATAGCTGTCAGGGGGTCGGGGCTGCGGGGGCCAGTCCCTGTGAGCGGGTCAGGGCTGCGGGGGACCAGTCCCTGTGAGCGGGTCGGGGCTGCGGGGGCCAGTCCCTGTGAGCGGGTCGGGGCTGCGGGGGCAAATAGCTGTCAGGGGGTCAGGGCTGCGGGGGCCAGTCCCTGTGAGCGGGTCAGGGCTGCGGGGGACCAGTCCCTGTGAGCGGGTCGGGGCTGCGGGGGCCAGTCCCTGTGAGCGGGTCGGGGCTGCGGGGGCAAATAGCTGTCAGGGGGTCGGGGCTGCGGGGGCCAGTCCCTGTGAACGGGTCTGGGCTGCGGTGGCAAATAGCTGTCAGGGGGTCGGGGCTGCGGGGGCCAGTCCCTGTGAGCGGGTCGGGGCTGCGGGGGCAAATAGCTGTCAGGGGGTCGGGGCTGCGGGGGCCAGTCCCTGTGAACGGGTCTGGGCTGCGGTGGCAAATAGCTGTCAGGGGGTCGGGGCTGCGGGGGCCAGTCCCTGTGAGCGGGTCGGGGCTGCGGGGGGCCAGTCCCTGTGAGCGGGTCGGGGCTGCGGGGGACCAGTCCCTGTGAGCGGGTCGGGGCTGCGGGGGACCAGTCCCTGTGAGCGGGTCGGGGCTGCGGGGGCAAATAGCTGTCAGGGGGTCAGGGCTGCGGGGGCCAGTCCCTGTGAGCGGGTCGGGGCTGCGGGGGACCAGTCCCTGTGAGCGGGTCGGGGCTGCGGGGGCCAGTCCCTGTGAGCGGGTCGGGGCTGCGGGGGCAAATAGCTGTCAGGGGGTCGGGGCTGCGGGGGCCAGTCCCTGTGAACGGGTCTGGGCTGCGGTGGCAAATAGCTGTCAGGGGGTCGGGGCTGCGGGGGCCAGTCCCTGTGAGCGGGTCGGGGCTGCGGGGGACCAGTCCCTGTGAGCGGGTCGGGGCTGCGGGGGCCAGTCCCTGTGAGCGGGTCGGGGCTGCAGGGGCAAATAGCTGTCAGGGGGTCGGGGCTGCGGGGGCCAGTCCCTGTGAACGGGTCTGGGCTGCGGTGGCAAATAGCTGTCAGGGGGTCGGGGCTGCGGGGGCCAGTCCCTGTGAGCGGGTCGGGGCTGCGGGGGGCCAGTCCCTGTGAGCGGGTCGGTGCTGCGGGGGACCAGTCCCTGTGAGCGGGTCGGGGCTGCGGGGGACCAGTCCCTGTGAGCGGGTCGGGGCTGCGGGGGACCAGTCCCTGTGAGCGGGTCGGGGCTGCGGGGGCAAATAGCTGTCAGGGGGTCAGGGCTGCGGGGGCCAGTCCCTGTGAGCGGGTCGGGGCTGCGGGGGACCAGTCCCTGTGAGCGGGTCGGGGCTGCGGGGGCCAGTCCCTGTGAGCGGGTCGGGGTGCCGGGGCAAATAGCTGTCAGGGGGTCGGGGCTGCGGGGGCCAGTCCCTGTGAACGGGTCTGGGCTGCGGTGGCAAATAGCTGTCAGGGGGTCGGGGCTGCGGGGGCCACTCCCTGTGAGCGGGTCGGGGCTGCGGGGGCCACTCCCTGTGAGCGGGTCGGGGCTGCGGGGGCAAATAGCTGTCAGGGGGTCGGGGCTGCGGGGGCCAGTCCCTGTGAACGGGTCTGGGCTGCGGTGGCAAATAGCTGTCAGGGGGTCAGGGCTGCGGGGGACCAGTCCCTGTGAGCGGGTCGGGGCTGCGGGGGACCAGTCCCTGTGAGCGGGTCGGGGCTGCGGGGGACCAGTCCCTGTGAGCCGGTCGGGGCTGCGGGGGACCAGTCCCTGTGAGCGGGTCGGGGCTGCGGGGGACCAGTCCCTGTGAGCGGGTCGGGGCTGCGGGGGACCAGTCCCTGTGAGCGGGTCGGGGCTGCGGGGGACCAGTCCCTGTGAGCGGGTCGGGGCTGCGGGGGACCAGTCCCTGTGAGCGGGTCGGGGCTGCGGGGGCAAATAGCTGTCAGGGGGTCGGGGCTGCGGGGGCCCAGTCCCTGTGAGCGGGTCGGGGCTGCGGGGGACCAGTCCCTGTGAGCGGGTCGGGGCTGCGGGGGACCAGTCCCTGTGAGCGGGTCGGGGCTGCGGGGGCAAATAGCTGTCAGGGGGTCGGGGCTGCGGGGGCCAGTCCCTGTGAACGGGTCTGGGCTGCGGTGGCAAATAGCTGTCAGGGGGTCGGGGCTGCGGGGGCCCAGTCCCCGTGAGCGGGTCGGGGCTGCGGGGGCCCAGTCCCCGTGAGCGGGTCGGGGCTGCGGGGGCCCAGTCCCCGTGAGCGGGTCGGGGCTGCGGGGGCCCAGTCCCCGTGAGCGGGTCGGGGCTGCGGGGGCCCAGTCCCCGTGAGCGGGTCGGGGCTGCGGGGGCCCAGTCCCCGTGAGCGGGTCGGGGCTGCGGGGGCCCAGTCCCCGTGAGCGGGTCGGGGCTGCGGGGGCCCAGTCCCCGTGAGCGGGTCGGGGCTGCGGGGGCCCAGTCCCCGTGAGCGGGTCGGGGCTGCGGGGGCCCAGTCCCCGTGAGCGGGTCGGGGCTGCGGGGGCCCAGTCCCCGTGAGCGGGTCGGGGCTGCGGGGGCCCAGTCCCCGTGAGCGGGTCGGGGCTGCGGGGGCCCAGTCCCCGTGAGCGGGTCGGGGCTGCGGGGGCCCAGTCCCCGTGAGCGGGTCGGGGCTGCGGGGGCCCAGTCCCCGTGAGCGGGTCGGGGCTGCGGGGGCAAATAGCCGTCAGGGGGTCGGGGCTGCGGAGGCCAGTCCCCGTGAGCGGGTCGGGGCTGCGGGGGACCAGTCCCCGTGAGCGGGTCGGGGCTGCGGGGGCCAGTCCCTGTGAGCGGGTCAGGGCTGCGGGGGGCAATACATTATTAGCGGGTCAGGGCTGCTGGGGCCCAGTCCCTGTGAGCGGGTCGGGGCTGCTGGGGCCCAGTCCCTGTGAGCGGGTCGGGGCTGCGGGGGCCAGTCCCTGTGAGCGGGTCGGGGCTGCGGGGGCAAATAGCTGTCAGGGGGTCGGGGCTGCGGGGGCCAGTCCCTGTGAACGGGTCTGGGCTGCGGTGGCAAATAGCTGTCAGGGGGTCGGGGCTGCGGGGGCCAGTCCCTGTGAGCGGGTCAGGGCTGCGGGGGACCAGTCCCTGTGAGCGGGTCAGGGCTGCGGGGGACCAGTCCCTGTGAGCGGGTCGGGGCTGCTGGGGCCCAGTCCCTGTGAGCGGGTCGGGGCTGCTGGGGCCCAGTCCCTGTGAGCGGGTCGGGGCTGCTGGGGCCCAGTCCCTGTGAGCGGGTCGGGGCTGCGGGGGCAAATAGCTGTCAGGGGGTCGGGGCTGCGGGGGCCAGTCCCTGTGAACGGGTCTGGGCTGCGGTGGCAAATAGCTGTCAGGGGGTCGGGGCTGCGGGGGCCAGTCCCTGTGAGCGGGTCGGGGCTGCGGGGGCAAATAGCTGTCAGGGGGTCGGGGCTGCGGGGGCCAGTCCCTGTGAGCGGGTCGGGGCTGCGGGGGCAAATAGCTGTCAGGGGGTCGGGGCTGCGGGGGCCAGTCCCTGTGAACGGGTCTGGGCTGCGGTGGCAAATAGCTGTCAGGGGGTCGGGGCTGCGGGGGCCAGTCCCTGTGAGCGGGTCAGGGCTGCGGGGGACCAGTCCCTGTGAGCGGGTCAGGGCTGCGGGGGACCAGTCCCTGTGAGCGGGTCGGGGCTGCTGGGGCCCAGTCCCTGTGAGCGGGTCGGGGCTGCTGGGGCCCAGTCCCTGTGAGCGGGTCGGGGCTGCGGGGGCAAATAGCTGTCAGGGGGTCGGGGCTGCGGGGGCCAGTCCCTGTGAACGGGTCTGGGCTGCGGTGGCAAATAGCTGTCAGGGGGTCGGGGCTGCGGGGGCCAGTCCCTGTGAGCGGGTCGGGGCTGCGGGGGCAAATAGCTGTCAGGGGGTCGGGGCTGCGGGGGCCAGTCCCTGTGAACGGGTCTGGGCTGCGGTGGCAAATAGCTGTCAGGGGGTCAGGGCTGCGGGGGCCAGTCCCTGTGAGCGGGTCAGGGCTGCGGGGGACCAGTCCCTGTGAGCGGGTCGGGGCTGCGGGGGCAAATAGCTGTCAGGGGGTCAGGGCTGCGGGGGCCAGTCCCTGTGAGCGGGTCGGGGCTGCGGGGGACCAGTCCCTGTGAGCGGGTCGGGGCTGCGGGGGCCAGTCCCTGTGAGCGGGTCGGGGCTGCGGGGGCAAATAGCTGTCAGGGGGTCGGGGCTGCGGGGGCCAGTCCCTGTGAACGGGTCTGGGCTGCGGTGGCAAATAGCTGTCAGGGGGTCGGGGCTGCGGGGGCCAGTCCCTGTGAGCGGGTCGGGGCTGCGGGGGACCAGTCCCTGTGAGCGGGTCGGGGCTGCGGGGGCCAGTCCCTGTGAGCGGGTCGGGGCTGCAGGGGCAAATAGCTGTCAGGGGGTCGGGGCTGCGGGGGCCAGTCCCTGTGAACGGGTCTGGGCTGCGGTGGCAAATAGCTGTCAGGGGGTCGGGGCTGCGGGGGCCAGTCCCTGTGAGCGGGTCGGGGCTGCGGGGGGCCAGTCCCTGTGAGCGGGTCGGTGCTGCGGGGGACCAGTCCCTGTGAGCGGGTCGGGGCTGCGGGGGACCAGTCCCTGTGAGCGGGTCGGGGCTGCGGGGGACCAGTCCCTGTGAGCGGGTCGGGGCTGCGGGGGCAAATAGCTGTCAGGGGGTCAGGGCTGCGGGGGCCAGTCCCTGTGAGCGGGTCGGGGCTGCGGGGGACCAGTCCCTGTGAGCGGGTCGGGGCTGCGGGGGCCAGTCCCTGTGAGCGGGTCGGGGTGCCGGGGCAAATAGCTGTCAGGGGGTCGGGGCTGCGGGGGCCAGTCCCTGTGAACGGGTCTGGGCTGCGGTGGCAAATAGCTGTCAGGGGGTCGGGGCTGCGGGGGCCACTCCCTGTGAGCGGGTCGGGGCTGCGGGGGCCACTCCCTGTGAGCGGGTCGGGGCTGCGGGGGCAAATAGCTGTCAGGGGGTCGGGGCTGCGGGGGCCAGTCCCTGTGAACGGGTCTGGGCTGCGGTGGCAAATAGCTGTCAGGGGGTCAGGGCTGCGGGGGACCAGTCCCTGTGAGCGGGTCGGGGCTGCGGGGGACCAGTCCCTGTGAGCGGGTCGGGGCTGCGGGGGACCAGTCCCTGTGAGCCGGTCGGGGCTGCGGGGGACCAGTCCCTGTGAGCGGGTCGGGGCTGCGGGGGACCAGTCCCTGTGAGCGGGTCGGGGCTGCGGGGGACCAGTCCCTGTGAGCGGGTCGGGGCTGCGGGGGACCAGTCCCTGTGAGCGGGTCGGGGCTGCGGGGGACCAGTCCCTGTGAGCGGGTCGGGGCTGCGGGGGCAAATAGCTGTCAGGGGGTCGGGGCTGCGGGGGCCCAGTCCCTGTGAGCGGGTCGGGGCTGCGGGGGACCAGTCCCTGTGAGCGGGTCGGGGCTGCGGGGGACCAGTCCCTGTGAGCGGGTCGGGGCTGCGGGGGCAAATAGCTGTCAGGGGGTCGGGGCTGCGGGGGCCAGTCCCTGTGAACGGGTCTGGGCTGCGGTGGCAAATAGCTGTCAGGGGGTCGGGGCTGCGGGGGCCCAGTCCCCGTGAGCGGGTCGGGGCTGCGGGGGCCCAGTCCCCGTGAGCGGGTCGGGGCTGCGGGGGCCCAGTCCCCGTGAGCGGGTCGGGGCTGCGGGGGCCCAGTCCCCGTGAGCGGGTCGGGGCTGCGGGGGCCCAGTCCCCGTGAGCGGGTCGGGGCTGCGGGGGCCCAGTCCCCGTGAGCGGGTCGGGGCTGCGGGGGCCCAGTCCCCGTGAGCGGGTCGGGGCTGCGGGGGCCCAGTCCCCGTGAGCGGGTCGGGGCTGCGGGGGCCCAGTCCCCGTGAGCGGGTCGGGGCTGCGGGGGCCCAGTCCCCGTGAGCGGGTCGGGGCTGCGGGGGCCCAGTCCCCGTGAGCGGGTCGGGGCTGCGGGGGCCCAGTCCCCGTGAGCGGGTCGGGGCTGCGGGGGCCCAGTCCCCGTGAGCGGGTCGGGGCTGCGGGGGCCCAGTCCCCGTGAGCGGGTCGGGGCTGCGGGGGCCCAGTCCCCGTGAGCGGGTCGGGGCTGCGGGGGCCCAGTCCCCGTGAGCGGGTCGGGGCTGCGGGGGCAAATAGCCGTCAGGGGGTCGGGGCTGCGGAGGCCAGTCCCCGTGAGCGGGTCGGGGCTGCGGGGGACCAGTCCCCGTGAGCGGGTCGGGGCTGCGGGGGCCAGTCCCTGTGAGCGGGTCAGGGCTGCGGGGGGCAATACATTATTAGCGGGTCAGGGCTGCTGGGGCCCAGTCCCTGTGAGCGGGTCGGGGCTGCTGGGGCCCAGTCCCTGTGAGCGGGTCGGGGCTGCGGGGGCCAGTCCCTGTGAGCGGGTCGGGGCTGCGGGGGCAAATAGCTGTCAGGGGGTCGGGGCTGCGGGGGCCAGTCCCTGTGAACGGGTCTGGGCTGCGGTGGCAAATAGCTGTCAGGGGGTCGGGGCTGCGGGGGCCAGTCCCTGTGAGCGGGTCAGGGCTGCGGGGGACCAGTCCCTGTGAGCGGGTCAGGGCTGCGGGGGACCAGTCCCTGTGAGCGGGTCGGGGCTGCTGGGGCCCAGTCCCTGTGAGCGGGTCGGGGCTGCTGGGGCCCAGTCCCTGTGAGCGGGTCGGGGCTGCTGGGGCCCAGTCCCTGTGAGCGGGTCGGGGCTGCGGGGGCAAATAGCTGTCAGGGGGTCGGGGCTGCGGGGGCCAGTCCCTGTGAACGGGTCTGGGCTGCGGTGGCAAATAGCTGTCAGGGGGTCGGGGCTGCGGGGGCCAGTCCCTGTGAGCGGGTCGGGGCTGCGGGGGCAAATAGCTGTCAGGGGGTCGGGGCTGCGGGGGCCAGTCCCTGTGAGCGGGTCGGGGCTGCGGGGGCAAATAGCTGTCAGGGGGTCGGGGCTGCGGGGGCCAGTCCCTGTGAACGGGTCTGGGCTGCGGTGGCAAATAGCTGTCAGGGGGTCGGGGCTGCGGGGGCCAGTCCCTGTGAGCGGGTCAGGGCTGCGGGGGACCAGTCCCTGTGAGCGGGTCAGGGCTGCGGGGGACCAGTCCCTGTGAGCGGGTCGGGGCTGCTGGGGCCCAGTCCCTGTGAGCGGGTCGGGGCTGCTGGGGCCCAGTCCCTGTGAGCGGGTCGGGGCTGCGGGGGCAAATAGCTGTCAGGGGGTCGGGGCTGCGGGGGCCAGTCCCTGTGAACGGGTCTGGGCTGCGGTGGCAAATAGCTGTCAGGGGGTCGGGGCTGCGGGGGCCAGTCCCTGTGAGCGGGTCGGGGCTGCGGGGGCAAATAGCTGTCAGGGGGTCGGGGCTGCGGGGGCCAGTCCCTGTGAACGGGTCTGGGCTGCGGTGGCAAATAGCTGTCAGGGGGTCAGGGCTGCGGGGGCCAGTCCCTGTGAGCGGGTCAGGGCTGCGGGGGACCAGTCCCTGTGAGCGGGTCGGGGCTGCGGGGGCCAGTCCCTGTGAGCGGGTCTGGGCTGCGGGGGCAAATAGCTGTCAGGGGGTCAGGGCTGCGGGGGCCAGTCCCTGTGAGCGGGTCAGGGCTGCGGGGGACCAGTCCCTGTGAGCGGGTCGGGGCTGCGGGGGCCAGTCCCTGTGAGCGGGTCGGGGCTGCGGGGGCAAATAGCTGTCAGGGGGTCGGGGCTGCGGGGGCCAGTCCCTGTGAACGGGTCTGGGCTGCGGTGGCAAATAGCTGTCAGGGGGTCAGGGCTGCGGGGGCCAGTCCCTGTGAGCGGGTCGGGGCTGCGGGGGCAAATAGCTGTCAGGGGGTCGGGGCTGCGGGGGCCAGTCCCTGTGAACGGGTCTGGGCTGCGGTGGCAAATAGCTGTCAGGGGGTCGGGGCTGCGGGGGCCAGTCCCTGTGAGCGGGTCGGGGCTGCGGGGGGCCAGTCCCTGTGAGCGGGTCGGGGCTGCGGGGGACCAGTCCCTGTGAGCGGGTCGGGGCTGCGGGGGACCAGTCCCTGTGAGCGGGTCGGGGCTGCGGGGGCAAATAGCTGTCAGGGGGTCAGGGCTGCGGGGGCCAGTCCCTGTGAGCGGGTCGGGGCTGCGGGGGACCAGTCCCTGTGAGCGGGTCGGGGCTGCGGGGGCCAGTCCCTGTGAGCGGGTCGGGGCTGCGGGGGCAAATAGCTGTCAGGGGGTCGGGGCTGCGGGGGCCAGTCCCTGTGAACGGGTCTGGGCTGCGGTGGCAAATAGCTGTCAGGGGGTCGGGGCTGCGGGGGCCACTCCCTGTGAGCGGGTCGGGGCTGCGGGGGCAAATAGCTGTCAGGGGGTCGGGGGTCGGGGCTGCGGGGGCCAGTCCCCGTGAGCGGGTCGGGGCTGCGGGGGCCCAGTCCCCGTGAGCGGGTCGGGGCTGCGGGGGCCCAGTCCCCGTGAGCGGGTCGGGGCTGCGGGGGCCCAGTCCCCGTGAGCGGGTCGGGGCTGCGGGGGCCCAGTCCCCGTGAGCGGGTCGGGGCTGCGGGGGCCCAGTCCCCGTGAGCGGGTCGGGGCTGCGGGGGCCCAGTCCCCGTGAGCGGGTCGGGGCTGCGGGGGCCCAGTCCCCGTGAGCGGGTCGGGGCTGCGGGGGCCCAGTCCCCGTGAGCGGGTCGGGGCTGCGGGGGCCCAGTCCCCGTGAGCGGGTCGGGGCTGCGGGGGCCCAGTCCCCGTGAGCGGGTCGGGGCTGCGGGGGCCCAGTCCCCGTGAGCGGGTCGGGGCTGCGGGGGCCCAGTCCCCGTGAGCGGGTCGGGGCTGCGGGGGCCCAGTCCCCGTGAGCGGGTCGGGGCTGCGGGGGCCCAGTCCCCGTGAGCGGGTCGGGGCTGCGGGGGCCCAGTCCCCGTGAGCGGGTCGGGGCTGCGGGGGCCCAGTCCCCGTGAGCGGGTCGGGGCTGCGGGGGCCCAGTCCCCGTGAGCGGGTCGGGGCTGCGGGGGCCCAGTCCCCGTGAGCGGGTCGGGGCTGCGGGGGCCCAGTCCCCGTGAGCGGGTCGGGGCTGCGGGGGCCCAGTCCCCGTGAGCGGGTCGGGGCTGCGGGGGCCCAGTCCCCGTGAGCGGGTCGGGGCTGCGGGGGCCCAGTCCCCGTGAACGGGTCTGGGCTGCGGTGGCAAATAGCTGTCAGGGGGTCGGGGCTGCGGGGGCCAGTCCCCGTGAACGGGTCTGGGCTGCGGTGGCAAATAGCTGTCAGGGGGTCGGGGCTGCGGGGGCCAGTCCTTGTGAGCGGGTCGGGGCTGCGGGGGCAAATAGCTGTCAGGGGGTCGGGGCTGCGGGGGCCAGTCCCTGTGAACGGGTCTGGGCTGCGGTGGCAAATAGCTGTCAGGGGGTCGGGGCTGCGGGGGACCAGTCCCTGTGAGCGGGTCGGGGCTGCGGGGGCCAGTCCCTGTGAGCGGGTCGGGGCTGCGGGGGACAAGTCCCTGTGAGCGGGTCGGGGCTGCGGGGGCAAATAGCTGTCAGGGGGTCGGGGCTGCGGGGGCCCAGTCCCTGTGAGCGGGTCGGGGCTGCGGGGGACCAGTCCCTGTGAGCGGGTCGGGGCTGCGGGGGCAAATAGCCGTCAGGGGGTCGGGGCTGCGGGGGCCCGGTCCCTGTGAGCGGGTCTGGGCTGCGGTGGCAAATAGCCGTCAGGGGGTCGGGGCTGCGGGGGCCCGGTCCCCGTGAGCGGGTCGGGGCTGCGGGGGCCCGGTCCCCGTGAGCGGGTCGGGGCTGCGGGGGCCCGGTCCCCGTGAGCGGGTCGGGGCTGCGGGGGCCCGGTCCCCGTGAGCGGGTCGGGGCTGCGGGGGCCCGGTCCCCGTGAGCGGGTCGGGGCTGCGGGGGCAAATAGCTGTCAGGGGGTCGGGGCTGCGGGGGCCAGTCCCTGTGAGCGGGTCGGGGCTGCGGGGGCAAATAGCTGTCAGGGGGTCGGGGCTGCGGGGGCCAGTCCCTGTGAACGGGTCTGGGCTGCGGTGGCAAATAGCTGTCAGGGGGTCGGGGCTGCGGGGGACCAGTCCCTGTGAGCGGGTCGGGGCTGCGGGGGCAAATAGCTGTCAGGGGGTCGGGGCTGCGGGGGCCCAGTCCCCGTGAGCGGGTCGGGGCTGCGGGGGCCCGGTCCCCGTGAGCGGGTCGGGGCTGCGGGGGCCCGGTCCCCGTGAGCGGGTCGGGGCTGCGGGGGACCGGTCCCCGTGAGCGGGTCGGGGCTGCGGGGGACCGGTCCCCGTGAGCGGGTCGGGGCTGCGGGGGACCGGTCCCCGTGAGCGGGTCGGGGCTGCGGGGGACCGGTCCCCGTGAGCGGGTCGGGGCTGCGGGGGACCGGTCCCCGTGAGCGGGTCGGGGCTGCGGGGGACCGGTCCCCGTGAGCGGGTCGGGGCTGCGGGGGCAAATAGCCGTCAGGGGGTCGGGGCCGCGGGGGCCCGGTCCCCGTGAGCGGGTCTGGGCTGCGGTGGCAAATAGCCGTCAGGGGGTCGGGGCCGCGGGGGCCCGGTCCCCGGGAGCGGGTCGGGGCCGCGGGGGCCCCGTCCCCGGGAGCGGGTCGGGGCCGCGGGGGCCCGGTCCCCGGGAGCGGGTCGGGGCCGCGGGGGCCCGGTCCCCGGGAGCGGGTCGGGGCCGCGGGGGCCCGGTCCCCGGGAGCGGGTCGGGGCCGCGGGGGCCCGGTCCCCGGGAGCGGGTCGGGGCCGCGGGGGCCCCGTCCCCGGGAGCGGGTCGGGGCCGCGGGGGCCCCGTCCCCGGGAGCGGGTCGGGGCCGCGGGGGCCCCGTCCCCGGGAGCGGGTCGGGGCCGCGGGGGCCCGGTCCCCGGGAGCGGGTCGGGGCCGCGGGGGCCCGGTCCCCGGGAGCGGGTCGGGGCCGCGGGGGCCCCGTCCCCGGGAGCGGGTCGGGGCCGCGGGGGCCCGGTCCCCGGGAGCGGGTCGGGGCCGCGGGGGCCCCGTCCCCGGGAGCGGGTCGGGGCCGCGGGGGCCCGGTCCCCGGGAGCGGGTCGGGGCCGCGGGGGCCCGGTCCCCGGGAGCGGGTCGGGGCCGCGGGGGCCCCGTCCCCGGGAGCGGGTCGGGGCCGCGGGGGCCCCGTCCCCGGGAGCGGGTCGGGGCCGCGGGGGCCCCGTCCCCGGGAGCGGGTCGGGGCCGCGGGGGCCCCGTCCCCGGGAGCGGGTCGGGGCCGCGGGGGCCCCGTCCCCGGGAGCGGGTCGGGGCCGCGGGGGCCCCGTCCCCGGGAGCGGGTCGGGGCCGCGGGGGCCCCGTCCCCGGGAGCGGGTCGGGGCCGCGGGGGCCCCGTCCCCGGGAGCGGGTCGGGGCCGCGGGGGCCCCGTCCCCGGGAGCGGGTCGGGGCCGCGGGGGCCCCGTCCCCGGGAGCGGGTCGGGGCCGCGGGGGCCCCGTCCCCGGGAGCGGGTCGGGGCCGCGGGGGCCCCGTCCCCGGGAGCGGGTCGGGGCCGCGGGGGCCCCGTCCCCGGGAGCGGGTCGGGGCCGCGGGGGCCCCGTCCCCGGGAGCGGGTCGGGGCCGCGGGGGCCCCGTCCCCGGGAGCGGGTCGGGGCCGCGGGGGCCCCGTCCCCGGGAGCGGGTCGGGGCCGCGGGGGCCCCGTCCCCGGGAGCGGGTCGGGGCCGCGGGGGCCCCGTCCCCGGGAGCGGGTCGGGGCCGCGGGGGCCCCGTCCCCGGGAGCGGGTCGGGGCCGCGGGGGCCCCGTCCCCGGGAGCGGGTCGGGGCCGCGGGGGCCCCGTCCCCGGGAGCGGGTCGGGGCCGCGGGGGCCCCGTCCCCGGGAGCGGGTCGGGGCCGCGGGGCCCCGTCCCCGTGAGCGGGTCGGGGCCGCGGGGCCCAGTCCCCGTGAGCGGGACGGGGCCGCGGGGCCCAGTCCCCGTGAGCGGGACGGGGCCGCGGGGCCCAGTCCCTGTGAGCGGGACAGGACTGCTGAGGGCCAGTCCCTGTTAGTGAGCCACAGCTACGGGGGTCAGTCCCTGTGAGCGGGTCAGGGCTGCGGGGGCCAGTCGCTGTGAGCAGATCAGGGCTTTTGGGGCCAGTTTCTGTGAGCGGGACACGTCTGCGGGGGGCAGTACGCGGTGAGCGGGTCAGGGCTGCGGGGCCCAGTCCCTGTGAGCGGGTCAGGGCTGCGGGGCCCAGTCCCTGTGAGCGGGTCAGGGCTGCGGGGGCCAGTCCCTGTGAGGGGGCGAGGGCTGCGGTGGCAAATAGCTGTCAGCGGGACGGGGCTGCGGAGGCCATTCCCTGTGAGTGGGTGAGGGCTGCGGTGGCAAATAGCTGTCAGGGGGTCAGGGCTGCGGGGGCCAGTCCCTGTGAACGGGTCTGGGCTGCGGTGGCAAATAGCTGTCAGGGGGTCAGGGCTGCGGGGGCCAGTCCCTGTGAGCGGGTCAGGGCTGCGGGGGACAGTCCCTGTGAGCGGGTCAGGGCTGCGGGGCCCAGTCCCTGTGAGCGGATCAGGGCTGTGGGGGCCAGTCCCTGTGAGCGGAACACGGCTGCGGGGGGCAGTCCGCTGTGAGCGGGTCAGGGCTGCGGGGCCCAGGCCGCGGTGAGCGGGTCAGGGCAGCGGGGGCAGGCCGCTGTGAGCGGGTCAGGGCTTCGGGGCCCGGGCCGCTGTTAGCAAGTCAAGGCGGCGGGGCCTGGTCCCTGTCAGGGCGACAGGGCTGCGGGGGCCAGTCCGGGAGCGGGTCAGGGCTGCGGGGCCCAGTCCCTGTGAGCGGGTCAGGGCTGCGGGGGCCAGACCCTGTGAGCGGGTCAGGGCTGCAGGGGGGCAGTGCGCTGTGAGCGGGACAGGACTGCTGAGGGCCAGTCCCTGTTAGTGAGCCACAGCTACGGGGGTCAGTCCCTGTGAGCGGGTCAGGGCTGCGGGGGCCAGTCGCTGTGAGCAGATCAGGGCTTTTGGGGCCAGTTTCTGTGAGCAGGACACGGCTGCGGGGGGCAGTACGCTGTGAGCAGGTCAGGGCTGCGGGGGCCAGACCCTGTGAGCGGGACAGGGCTGCAGGGGGGCAGTGCGCTGTGAGCGGGACAGGACTGCTGAGGGCCAGTCCCTGTTAGTGAGCCACAGCTACGGGGGGCAGTCCCTGTGAGCGGGTCAGGGCTGCGGGGGCCAGTCGCTGTGAGCAGATCAGGGCTTTTGGGCCAGTTTCTGTGAGCAGGACACGGCTGCGGGGGGCAGTACGCTGTGAGCAGGTCAGGGCTGCGGGGGCAAGTCCCTGTTAGTGGGTCAGGGCTGCGGGCGCCAGTCGCTGTGAGCGGGACATGGCTGCAGGGTCAGTACGCTGTGAGCGGGTCAGGGCTCCGAGGGCCAGACCCTGTAAGCGGGACACGGCTGCCGGGGGCAGTACGCTGTGAGCGGGACAGGACTGCTGGGGACAAGTCACTGTGAGCAGGACACGGCTGCGGGGGGCAGTACGCTGTGAGCGGGTCAGGGCTGCGGGCGCCCGTCCCTCTGAGCGGGACACGGCTGCGGGGGGCAATACCATGTGAGCGGGACAGGGCTGCGGCTCCAATCCGCTGTGAGTAGGACAGGGCTGCTGGGCCCAGTCCCTGTCAGCGGGACAGGGCTGCGGGGGCCAGACCCTGGCTGCGGGACAAGGCTGCGGGGGCCAGACCCTGGCTGCGGGACAGGACTGCGGGGGACAAGTCGCTGTGACCGGGTCATGGCTGCAAGGGCCAGTCCCTGTGAGCGGGTCAGAGCTGCGGGGGCAAGTCACGATGAGCGGGTCAGGGCTGCGGGGGCAAGTCACGATGAGCGCTCAGGGCTACGGGCTCCAGTCCCTGTGAGTGGGACACGGCTGCGGGGGCCAGTACGCGGTGAGCGGGACAGGACTGCGGGGTGCAAGTCGCTGTGAGCGGGTCAGGGCTGCGGGGGCCAGTCCCTGCTAGCGGGTCATGGCTGCGGGGGCAGGTCCCTGTCAGCGGGTCAGGGCTGCTGGGGGCAGTACGCTGTGAGCGGGACAGTGCGCGGGACATGGCTGCGGGGCCAGTCCCTGTGAGCTCCAGCTCCAGTTCCCTAACGCGGTTTTCAAGGAGCTGGAGTTGGGTGCACTTCCCGCAGATGTAGTCAGCAGGGACACTAGTGGTGACCCTTACCTCCCACATTCTGCAGGAGGAGCATTCAACTGCCCTGACCTCCGTTCCCATTATTCTAAATTCCCAAAGAGACTGTTTAAAATAAAGAATAAAAAATAAACTAGTTACCTTCTGTCGCACAGAAACTTTTTTTTTGCTTCGAGGAGGAGGATGGGTGGGAGACACTACCCGAGTAGTGTTTCGGGTAATGCAACCAACACAAATATATTCATATAAATATTATATATATGTAATATATAAAATATTATATGTATAAATATTATATACACAAATATAAATTAGTACATATATTTTCTCATTAGGTTTACCCATGCAACGAATTAAGTGACTATGTAGAGTGTTTAAAGGAGTTTAAATTGCTTACTCCCTGTGCACAATGTCCACGAGCATTCATCAAATGCCACTTTAAACAGAAACACATGAGTTAACCACAATAATAGTGAAAACAATGCAAGGTCCAATGGCTGGAATATTGAACTCTCATGTTAATGAAATAATAACTTACAACTAGCAGCAGCTAACCACTATTTCACAATACACAGTTCGAATGAGAAACACTCCACTTTCCATAGTGGAGAACAAATTTAAAACAACCATTGATCCAACTTTGTCCACGAAGACATTGTACGAATTCGGGAAATGTTTTCTGTGTGGTGTATTCCTGATGAAGTTGATGCTAATAATGAAGCATCATTTCACTGAACTCTTGAACTTCCTGGTACGGTTACAGCCAGGAAACGTACAGATTTATCACCAATGCAGCACAGCAGGACAAGAAATGAGAACCGTTACGATTCCAGCTGCTTCAGCAAGTGGAATAGTCAAACCCCAGAATAAAACCTGCCTCGCTCGATCTTTTTCCCCTTTGTCAAACCTTGTGGTCTTTCACTGAAACATAAGCACATCAGACTACAGATTAGATTTTACCAATAAAACAGAAGTTTATTACATTGAAGAAATAAAATAAACCAAAATATCAAATATAGCAGTTTCAAAAATTTCAGAACACATTGCAAAAGAAAGTTACCCATGAGAACTTTCCCCTTGACTACTCACAAACTTAAGCTTAGCCTTCCTCAGTTTTTTCACAGTCTGCAGAATTCAAACAAAATACTCGGGGTCTGAAAGATTCACAAATAATAACCCTTACTCTGAGACAACTTATTCCTTTAACTGTTCTAAACAATCGCCTTTTCTGGAGAGACTGTGCTTAATTCTGAAGTCAATGCTTAACAAACAGAGCTTGCAGTACAGAAACAGGCTCATGATGTTATCTATGTTTCACACAAGACTCTTTCTACCCCTTTTTAACCCTACCATCCCCTTTACCTCATGTGCTCCTCTGGCTTCCTCTTAAAAGTATCTGTGCTATCATTTCAGCCACTCTTCCTGGTTCAAATTTTAACCACTTTCTGGGCAAAGTTGCTTCTCCTGAGTTTCCTGTTAGATTTATTAGTGGCTATGTAGCATCTATATTAATAAAACATTCTTCTATCTGGTCTCAAGAATGAAGCTCCAATAATAGAATTACGAGGTGTGAAGATTTGATAGAGTATAAAACTTGTGCTCTTTCCCCAACATTTTCCACTGAGGAATGAACAAGGAGAGTTCAAGAGCATCCCTGTTACATCCATTGATCAGGAGACTAAAATATCCATTAAACATTCAGTCGGCATTCCACAGCAGTAACACTGATCATATTGTAGTATTCCTCAGAGAGTTTCATGACTGATTCACTGAGAAGCAATCTTGGCTGAGGTTTCAGAATAAAGCAACGTGTTGCCTTCGGCTGTATTGGAAAGCTGCTGGTAATGGAACTGTTGAAAGCATTCACACCTTTTCTGGATCCATCTTTTATTCCTGTACTTATCTCATTGCTACACTTTTTGTGCTTTACAAAAGCATTTCCTTTGTCATTTAAAACAATGCAGTCTCTGTCTCTGTAACTTCTATCTCTGTCTAATTTTACATTGTTGCATTTTTCTTGATTCATTCACAAGATGAGGGCGTCACCGGTCAGGCAGCATTTATTGCCCATCCCTTATTGCCCGGAGGGCAGTTAAGAGTCAACCACATTGCTGTGGGTCTGGAGTCACATGTAGGGCAGACCAGGTAAGGAATGCAGTTTTCTTTCCTAAAGGACATCAGTGAACCTAGACAGGTTTTTCCAACAATCGACAATGGATTCACGGCCATCATTAGATTGTTAATTCCAAATATTTATTGAATTCAAATTCTACCATCTGCCGTGGTGGGTTTCGAACCCAGGTCCCCAAAACATTACTTGGGTTTCTGGATTAACAGTCCAGCGATAATATCACTAGACCATCACCCCTCCTCCAACTTTTAGCTGCCTAGGCCCGAATCTCTGGAATTCCCTTCCCATGCCCCTCCATTTTCACTCTTTCCTCCTGAAAGCTGCCTTTTTGGCAATACTTTATGTCACTTGTCCTAATAACTACCGATTTGTAATTAAATACACTCAGTGTGGATTTGTTCACGGGTGATCACGTCTGGGTAGTACAACAGCAAAATACTGCAAATGCTGGCAATCTAAAGTAAGACCAAAACACGCTGGAAATATTCAGCACAATGGACCTATCTTTGGACTTCTGATGGCAGGTTAATGAAACATTAATTCTGTTTCTCTGTCCACAGACGCTGCCAGATCTTCTGAGCAGTTCTGGGATTTTCTGATTTCATTTGTGTCTGATGAACTTGATTCTATATTTGAATTTCATGATTCATAGAATCCCTACAGGGTGCAAGCAGGCGATTCATCCCATCAAGTCAACACCAACCCTCCAAACAGCGTCCCAGCCAACACATCCCCTATCCTATCCCTGTAACCCTTCATCTCCAATGGCTAATCCACCTAATCTACACGTCCCTGCACACTATGGGTAATTTCGCATAGGCAATTTAGCATGGCCAATCCACCTACCCTCCACATCTTTGGACTGTGGAAGGAAACCAGAGCACCTGGAGGAAGCCCACACAGACATGGTGAGAGTGTGCAAACTCCGCACAGACAGTCTCCTGAGGCTGGAATCAAACCCTGATCCCTGGTGCTGTGAGTCAGCAGTTCTAACCACAGAGTCACTATGCCGCACCAATTTGAACTGGTGTTAAAGAGGGTCAAGGAGAGTAGAGCATTTGATGCAGCTTACGGAGGTTTCAAGGTGGCTTTGGACTAGTTCACACATGATGAATTGGTCAAAACAGAAGGTGGTGATGGAATCTGAGGGAAAGTAGCAAATGGAACAAAATAAACTCAGTGACTGCAGACAAAGGGTAATGCTCACTGTAGTTGTAGTTGAAAGGTCATTTCTATTGGGATTCCACAGGGTTCAGTATTGGGTCCTTTCCCTTTCATGGTAGATAGCAAAGAAGCAAACTTAAGTGCAGGGGGCACCATTAAAAATTTGCAGATGATAGACTAAAAATGAGTGCATGGTTGATAAAGAGGAAGAAAGCTGCAGACTTGGAATAGAGTAACAATGGGCTGATCGGTTAACAGAAAGGGACAAATAGAATTTAATCTGCCGGAATGTGCAGTAAGGCATTTGAGGAGGGCAAACTAGTCAATAGGATACACAATAAATGATACAATACTGATCAGCTTAGAGGCACAGCGTATGTTTCCAGATACTGGGGGGAGCAATGAGCAGCACATGGTTTGCAACTCTATCAGCTACAAGTTCCCCTCCAAGTCATACTCTCAACTCAACTGGGGTCAGAACCAAGTATAATCTATCCTAGAAATGGAGACTGTTCAGAGGGGCTGAGGAAATAAGCTATTTTTGTGAAAGGGTGTAGTTAGTGAAACTTCCAGAGCTGGAATGTCTGGGGAGAACCGTGTGGATTAGTAAAACACTGAGGAAGTCTAAACTCTCAGTTGTGTGAATGGTGAAGGAGGAAGACCCCACAATTTGAGGGACAGAAACTGAGCAGAAGCAGTTAAATCTAACATGCAGATTTGATAGAGAAAGAAAACCGCTCCAGATTGTTAAGTAACTGTAAAGTGACTGTTTTAGGGAGTACATGGGATGCTGTTTTGTTGTGTTTTGCAACCTTTCAAACTGTGTTATATAGTTAGTTTGGTTTGCTTTATTGTATTTTACTTTCTTTAGTGCAATGAACTGTTTTATTGTTAAAACCAAATGTGCAGCTTTGTGTGCTTATGTTTCAGTGAAAGGCTGCCACACTAAATTGAAGAAAAATTGATAATCAAGTCAGATTTCATTCTCGGATGTGGCCTGGCTTGTAACAACAGCAGCTGGAATCATAGCACCAGCAAAAGAAGAATAAATGAAAAAAACTTTGTTGGGAGCAGACTGTATAGTTTTCGACATTGTAGAAGAGAAAGAGGACTAACAGAGGTGCTTCTGATCCGGAAGGGAAACAACCAATGATTCTGTTGTGCACATTATTTGCCCAAAGACAAGCATTGAATACAAGTTAATTGTGCCCTTGGACACAGCACTATTTTAGTAGGATATGAAATTTCACTTTAGAATCCATTTTCACTCGCAAATATTGATGGGGAGCACTATTTAATAAAGTGAATTTCTTCAACATCTTCAGAGCTGCATGTTTATCATTCGTATACATGGGAAATCTCAAATTCATTTTGCAGTTACATGAAAATAATGTACAAGGAAAGGAATTTAAACTCAGTATTTTGCACTTCAATTGAGCACAGGCCTTACTCATAAAAATCTCATCTCCTGAATCCCTCTCCAGAATTGATTAACAATGGATACTATATTCATTACAGACGGTATAGGAGATTTTCCGTGTTGTAGCCCATTCCGAAATCTAGGCAAAGCTTCTTGGCGCCTCGCTGCAGGAGTTAAAGATCTGGGGAAATTGCTACATCTTACATCCCTGCCTAGGGGATGCTTCAACATCATTTCCTAAGATAACCACATGTCCATATACATGTTTTCATATTGGGGAGGTCTAAACAGGACACAAACACCTCCAAGGGTATGCCAGCTGACGCCTACATTGAAAGCGTAATACTGAGAATGCTGGAAATCTGAAATAACAGCAAGCGCTGGAGAAACTCAACAGGCCTGGCAGAATTTATGGAGAGAAAACGGCCGAATTTTACTGTCAGCTATACATCAGTGACTAATACTATTTATTTCAGAGGAAAGGTGACCGGACCTGAAGCCTTAACTTTGATTTCTCTTCACAAATGCTGCCCAGACCGGCTGAGCTTTTTCAGCAACTTCTGTTTTTTGTCTCTTATTTACAGCATCCACAGTTCTTTTGGTTTTTAACACTATTTATTTCTTGAGTTGTAAGGTTTTTGGATTTAAGTTCTTGCCCACTGAGGTGAAAGCTATATCTAGCCCATGTAGTATGGTAGTAAAGGGATGGTGCACTGACTGTGGGGCTGCCTTATGGATGTGTGGTTAAACATTAAACATTCAGTAGGCATTCCACAGCAGTAACACTGATCATATTGTAGTATTCCTCAGAGAGTTTCATGACTGATTCACTGAGAAGCAATCTTGGCTGAGGTTTCAGAATAAAGCAACATGTTGCCTTCGGCTGTATTGGAAAGCTGCTGGTAATGGAACTGTTGAAAGCATTCACACCTTTTCTGGATCCATCTTTTATTCCTGTACTTATCTCATTGCTACACTTTTTGCGCTTTACAAAAGCATTTCCTTTGTCATTTAAAACAATGCAGTCTCTGTCTCTGTAGCTTCTATCTCTTGTTTAGAACAGTTAAAGTATTTTGTTAGAATTCTGCAGACTATGAAAATACTGAGGAAGGCTAAGCTTTAAGTTTGAGAGTAGTCAAGGGGAAAGTTCTCATGGGTAACTTTCTTTTGCAATGTGTTCTGAAATTTTTGAAACTGCTATATTTGATATTTTGGTTTATTTTATTTCTTCAATGTAATAAACTTCTGTTTTATTGGTAAAATCTAATCTGTAGTCTGATGTGCTTATGTTTCAGTGAAAGACCACAAGGTTTGACAAAGGGGAAAAAGATCTAGCGAGGCAGGTTTTATTTTGGGGTTTGACTATTCCACTTGCTGAAGCAGCTGGAATCGTAACAATTCTCATTTCTTGTCCTGCTGTGCTGCATTGGTGATAAATCTGTACCTTTGTTTGCTCTCCCAGGTGGAAGTAAAAAAAATCACATGGTATTCTTTAGAGGAAAAACAGGTGAGATCTCACTATCAACATTGCTAAAAGTGATTATCAGGTCATTATCACATTACAGTTTGTGGGAGCTCATGCAAGTAAATTTACTGTTTGTAGGAACTTATGTAAATACATTCTCTATGTTACAGCAGTGACTACACTTTGTCTGTTTCAAAGCACTTTGGTTTGTCCTTATTGGGGAATATCAATCAAGTCTGAATCCTATTTATGTGTGTTTGGAACTAGGTCAGTGAGTTATAAATGTTCAGTTTAATTTTATGCTTAAAGCAATAATTAATTAACTACCAGATTATCCATTCCCCTTTCCCAATTTAACATAGAAACAGAGAAAATTGGACTGGGAGTAGGCCATTCAGTTCTTGAGCCTGCTCCACCATAAAATATGAGCATGCCTGCTCATTGCTGTTCCTGCTTTCTCCCGATATTCTTTGATCTCTTTAGCTCGAAGAACAATATCTAACTCTGTCTTAAAAATATTCAATGATAGAAAATTCCACTGGCTCACCATTCTCTTGGCGAAGACATTTCTCCTCATCTTCGTTCTACTGTGCATCCTTAGTCTGTGACCTTTGGTTCTGCAATCTCCAGTCATGAGGAACACCCTTCTTCACTTACCCTCTCTGATACTCTCCAGCTGTGTGACTTGAATCCACAACCTTTTGACTCAATGGTGATATTTCTACTAAGCCAATACAGTAACAATGGAATCTGTCATGTACCTTCACATCACAGCTATTTCTTTTCTCCATGACTTCATCTTGATTGGCAGCTTGTAAACAGTCAGCACCATACAATACTAGCATAGTAAGTGGCTCCCTACACTCAGAATAGAGAATCTCGAATGAGGATGCAAGTAGATGCCTTAAAGTGGATGCTCCAACTGGAATCTACAAGATACAGTGCAGTAACGCAACAACATTTCTTCAAAGGTTTCTCCAGAACCCACAACATCTACCAACCAGCAGGGCAAGGACAGCAGGCACATGGGGGCATCACTTCTCAGTTTCCCTCCAATCTTCGGATGTACACACAATCCTGACATGAAAATGTTGCCATTCCATCATCTTTACTGATTGAGAATTCTGCAGCTCCCTCCTTATCATCGCTTTGGGAATACTGTGGTTTTGGAAGGCAGCTCAGGAGCATCTGCTCATGAGCAATTAATGCTGGCCCCGTATCAGTGATGCCCACATTCAATAAATAAATAATATTTTAAAAAGAGGCATTCAGAATGAATCACCTCTCTTGCCACCCACTTTGCCAATTGTGTTCCTAGGCCAACCCAAGCAGCACAATGAAAGCAAGATGCTCTGAGGCAGGAGGAATGAAGTAGTTTAAAATGGGAAATATTTGCAGTGGTGCAGAGAAAAGACTGGCAAGTGGGGCAGATCAGAAATCTCTTTCTGCCAGTCAACCCAGGCATAATGATTGAATGGACTCATTCTGTGCTGTACAATTTTATGATTTTAACCATTGTGGAAAGTGGATGGCAAAGCACAAAGCCATCTATACAAAGTCTAAGTGCTTCAACAAGCAGCTAGGCTGCCACGTTACTTTCTGATTTATTGTGCAATTCCATTTCTTTGGTTTAATAGCTTTTTTAAAAAATAAATCTGTATGTACTTACAATGTGTTCTGCAAAACCCACAGCAATTGCTATTCTCCTTCCTTGAAGTTATAAGCAGTTTTACAACAAGGTACGAGAGGCAAGCAAAATCAATAAGGCCATACAAAGCAACCAATTCTGTTCAGGCCAGCATTCATTTCCTCAATCTGAATACACCTTTTACTTTCCCTCACCATGATACAGTACATTCCACATGCACCCACAAAAAAACTATTCATTTCCTGAGTTAGATGCTATAACACTTAAAAGACACTTAGAATCGTACATGAACAGGAAAGATTTGGAGAGTTATGGACCAGGAGCAGGCAGGTGGGACTAGTTTAGCTCGAAAATATGTTTGGCACGGGCTGGTTTGACTGAAGAGTCTGTTTCCATGCTGTATGATTCTATGACTCTGTTTCTCAAGCAGTTCTCAGAAATATTATAAAAAGATTGAATCTAAAATGAGAAGAACAAAAGGTACTCATATACTCCTTTTTCCTCTCTCCAAGTTTAAGAAGTGACACCCAGAAAAAAAGAGTCACAATTTTGGCTATTTGATCTGAGCTTACAAGCTAAGAGATTCTGGACAGCAGCAGGAAGAGGGGTCAACCTATGTGCAGTTGGATGATGGATGTTAGAACGGAATATAGGAACATGTCATTTGAGAGCAACAGAAAGCCATTCAGCCCTTGAACTCTGCTCCACCATCCAGTGGCTGATCTGCTTGTGGACTCAAGCCCCTCTGTCCCTTTTCCCCAAGCCCTCGTCTCCCACATCTATCAAAAAACCATCTAACTCAACCTAGAATAAAGTCAATGGTACAGCCGCCAATACTTTTTGGGGAAGAGAATTCCACAGACCCATACCCCTCTGACGGAAATCCTCCTTGTCTCCATCATAGAAAGAAGACCTCCTGTTCTTAAATTGTACCCCCTTTTTTGAGATTCCCTCACGAGAGGAAACATTTTCCCTGTACACAATGTATCAAGTCCCCTCAGGATTTTATATATTGCCATAGGATCAATTCTCATTCTTCTAAGTTCCAACTGGTACAGATCCAACCTTTCCTCACAGGAGAACCCTATCTTCCCAGGAACAGGTCACAGAGTGGTGTCACAGAATGGCTGCCAACAAACCACAACCGATGTATGAGGGTGGCATAAGACAGACAGAATTGGCACACCATGACAGCAGGTCTCCTGGCAGGAGCGGCTACAAGCAGCAGCTTAATAAGAAGGTGCACTCACTATCTACTGGCAAGTTTCTGAAAATTTGCTCCGAGTGAGTGAATGAGAGCAGGCTGCACAGTGTGGTGTTTACACCATTTTCCTTTCACTCACTATACAGATCAATCATTGGATATGAACCCTTTGAAGAGCAGGTGTGCATGCTGGAATGGATAGAGATAGAGGAAGCTGATGTGCTGAAAATTTTGTCAAACATTAAGATTGACAAGTCGCCAGGCCAGGACCAGATTTGTCCTCGGCTGCTTTGGGAAGCGAGAAATGCAATTGCTTCGCCACTTGCGAAGATCTTTGCATCCTCGCTCTCCACTGGAGTCGTACCTGAGGACTGGAGAGAGGCAAATGTAATTCCTCTCTTCAAGAAAGGAAATAGGGAAATCCCCGGCAATTATAGACCAGTAAGTCTCACGTCTGTCGTCTGCAAGGTGTTAGAAAGGATTCTGAGGGATAAGATTTATGACCATCTGGAAGAGCATGGCTTGATCAAATACAGTCAACACGGCTTTGTGAGGGGTAGGTCATGCCTTACAAACTTTATCGAGTTTTTTGAGGATGTGACTAGAAAAGTTGATGAGGGTCGAGCTGTGGATGTGGTGTATATGGATTTCAGTAAGGCATTTGATAAGGTTCCCCATGGTAGGCTCATTCAGAAGGTCAGGAGGAATGGGATACAGGGGAACTTAGCTGCTTGGATACAGAATTGGCTGGCCAACAGAAGACAGCGAGTGGTAGTAGAAGGAAAATATTCTGCCTGGAAGTCAGTGGTGAGTGGGGTTCCACAGGGCTCTGTCCTTGGGCCTCTACTGTTTGTAATTTTTATTAATGACTTGGATGAGGGGATTGAAGGATGGGTCAGCAAGTTTGCAGACGACACAAAGGTCGGAGGTGTCATTGACAGTGTAGAGGGCTGTTGTAGGCTGCAGCGGGACATTGACAGGATGCAGAGATGGGCTGAGAGGTGGCAGATGGAGTTCAACCTGGATAAATGCGAGGTGATGCATTTTGGAAGGTCGAATTTGAAAGCTGAGTACAGGATTAACGATAGGATTCTTGGCAGTGTGGAGGAACAGAGGGATCTTGGTGTGCAGATACATAGATCCCTTAAAATGGCCACCCAAGTGGACAGGGTTGTTAAGAAAGCATATGGTGTTTTGGCTTTCATTAACAGGGGGATTGAGTTTAAGAGTCGTGAGATCTTGTTGCAGCTCTATAAAACTTTGGTTAGACCGCACTTGGAATACTGCGTCCAGTTCTGGGCGCCCTATTATAGGAAAGATGTGGACGCTTTGGAGAGGGTTCAGAGGAGGTTTACCAGGATGCTGCCTGGACTGGAGTGCTTATCTTATGAAGAGAGGTTGACTGAGCTCGGTCTCTTTTCATTGGAGAAAAGGAGGAGGAGAGGGGACCTAATTGAGGTATACAAGATAATGAGAGGCATAGATAGAGTTGATAGCCAGAGGCTATTTCCCAGGGCAGAAATGGCTAGCACGAGGGGTCATAGTTTTAAGCTGGTTGGTGGAAAGTATAGAGGGGATGTCAGAGGCAGGTTCTTTACGCAGAGAGTTGTGAGAGCATGGAATGCGTTGCCAGCAGCAGTTGTGGAAGCAAGGTCATTGGGGTCATTTAAGAGACTGCTGGACATGTATATGGTCACAGAAATTTGAGGGTGCATACATGAGGATCAATGGTCGGCACAACATTGTGGGCTGAAGGGCCTGTTCTGTGCTGTACTGTTCTATGTTCTATGTTCTATATTAGCTGCAGCTCAGTGGGTTTCACTCCAACCGTTAAGACAGAATGTCATTGTTCAAGTCAGGATCTATAGACCTGAGAAGAAAATCTAGGCTAACATACCCAGTGCTCCATTGTTGGAGGTGCTGACCTTTGGATGATACCATTCGAACCAACACTCTACCCATTGAAATTGTGGCTTCAGGTGTCTAGTTGTTAAATACTCGTATTCCCTCTCAGGTAATGTAATGCCTCTGTTGTCAAGCAGAGTTATCCTGGTGTTTTGGTCAATACTAAGCTCTGAACTGATATTACTGAAGGGGTTTTCTGGTCACTGTGATGTTGCCGTTTGTGAGATCTCACTGTGCACAAATGGACTGCCGTGTTTCCACATTACGACAGTGACTCCAATTCTCAACTATTCTCTTGGCCAGAAGTTGTTTGGGATATCCTAAAGCTGTGAAATGCACAATGTTAAGAAAGAAAGCCTTCTCTTTCTTCCCTTTCATGGCCTCAGGACATTCCAAAGCACTTTACAGCCAATGAAGTATTTTGGCAGTCATCAGTTGGTAATACAGAACTTGAAAAATATACATTTTGTTTATCCTTTTCATCTTGCACTTATTGGGGCAATTTGCAAGAAGTGAAGGGAAAAGCTGTACACAAAGAGAGTGCTGATTCATTTGGAAGTGGAACCACATCAATATTTAGGAACAGGTACAGCAAATGGTTGAAGTAAAGATGAATAAAGCAATTACAGTGGACTCTGAGGTGTTTCCACAGGGAAAACACCAGGACTCACTTCTTATTTACTATAATAGTTGATCCTTTTACATTGTATTTGATGTGAATTGTCCTGTTAAGTGCAAGTTGAAAAACTGGAGCAAAATATGCCTTTTCTCAGCAGTATTCATATTTTGGAAGTGTAGTCACTATTGCAATGTCAGGAAATGCAGCAGTCAATTTAGGCACAGCAAGCTGCTACAGTTAACAAAGCAACAGCGAGAAAAATTCATTCCCTCCACCAGTGATGGGAAGTAGCAGCTGTGCACATCATCTACAAAATCCCCTGCATAAATTCACCAAGGCTCTTTAGAAACCAACACTTTCATAAATACTACCATCTAGAAGGATAAGGGCAGCAAATTTATGGGAATACCACCACCTGCAAGTTGCCCTCCAAGCCATGGTTCAAGAAGGCAGCTCACCAACACCTTGTCAAGGGCAGCTATGAGTGGGCAATAAATACTGGCCAGCCAGCAGCAGCTCCATTCTAAGAATGAATACAAAAAAACCCCAGGTAATTTATTCAGTGCCAGTTCTTCCTTTCTTTAATGACTATTTAAAGTCTCTATTGATGGTATAACTAAAGCAGCACAAGCCCTTGTTTCCAACTGCTGCATCAAACACATAGAGTTCAAAATGTGCAACCAGAATTAATGACTGAACAGGCAGCCAAGTCAATATTTAGGAATAGGTTAAGCAAGTGGTCAAAGTAAGGATGAATAAAGCATTCACTGGAACAGAGTGGGCACATGGGATTAAGACTCATGTCCATGTAGAGGGTAAAATCTTTATACAAAAACGTTGGTTAGAGTGAGTGGCAACTGTTTGCCTTTATTCACGTCTTTAATGGATTCTAAGGCATGTCTCAGAAACTGATACTGCAATAACAAGTAGATAGTAGCAAGGGGAAGAGGTAGGTTTTCATCAGACTGATGCTCTATGTCATTAGCGAAACTTCTGGAAGAGCTTTACATTCTACTTCAATATTCAAAGGGGAGACCAAAACCTCTCCAAAGTAACGCCACTGATTATATCAAACGATTATATCAAATATCACAAGGTACACACACACACACAGTATCCATATTGTAATTTCCACGTCATTTTCATTGTGATTGTGTTGAAGGTCAAAAGGCATGGAATTGTCACAGCAAACCTCAAACTGCTGAAGTCTGGCAGAAATCCAAGAATCATCCCAACTGAAATAAAATGCACCTTTCAATCTGTAAAGACATGTTACAGCACAGGAGTTGACATAGGTGCAGTTGGAATTTTGAGTTTTATCATTAAGAGAATAAAAATGTCTCATCATTTTAATTTGTCATACCAACTTGCAGAGAAATCATGTACTACACATCTGGCACGATAGTAAAATAACAGTGGGACACATAGATGCTCTACAATAGCGATAACAAGGTGTACAGCTGGATGTACACAGCAGGCCAAGCAACATCAGAGGAGCAGGAAGGCTGATGTTTCAAGCCAAGACCCTTCTTCAGAAATCTTTGACATGATTTTGGAGTATCGTGGAAATTTGCAGCAATGGAAGGAGAGCATTTGGCCCAGCGCATCTTTGCCAGCCAAATTAAAACTATCAAGTTGAATCCTGTTTTCCAGCTCTTGGCCCTCTACATTAACGTTAGTTCAAATACAGATCCAAGTTATTTTTAAACTCTAGCAGCTTTTATGTCTTCAGTTGCAAAACTTTATGGACCCTCTCAACACTCTAAATATTTTGTCTCATCCTCTCCTAAAAACACTGCTTCGTGTTTTTGGCTGCCAACTAAGTGACCACAGTCTCAGCCAAGAAACCAATCAGTCAGTACCTTGTATTATCATGGGAGGTGGAGACAGAACACTGGGCTTAGCCAGGATCTGTACTTCCATTAGCATTGCACACACCACACAGAGTTCCCAATTTAATAAAGAAAAGTTCTAATTATGTGGATTATGCTGGCAAAGTCACCATTTTATTGCCCATTTTTATGAACTATTTGCTATACTACTTCAGAAGGCAAGTAAGGGTCAACTGCCTCAGGGCTGAATGACACAAGACTCTGGGTTCCCCACCTCTTTGACCAAAAGCACAGAGATGGGGAAGTCTGCCAAGCTCTGCAACCATCTGATGGGTTGATTGCTCCGCTTATACATGAAGATGTCCTGCCTCAGAGAGATTCAGGCCAGTAAGAGATTGGCAGCATTCCAGCACTGTACCAGCAGCACCACCAGAAGACGTGATCATTACTGGTATTGCACTTGGGACTTAGACAATTGTTCCAGATTCAGCTCACCAAGTGAGAAGAATTGGTAGGCCCTAGTGAGGATATGTTGGGGAGTTGGGGTGTTGTCAGAATTTTGAAGACTGGTGATAAGCAAGGCATTACATATGATCCTCTAATGGGAGCATGGGCTAATTTAGAAGAGACAGTCACCATCTGCCACCCCACCCTCAAACCCAGCCCCAACACAGCTACCTGCTGGGTATTTGGCGTTAGGCCTCTCCAGCCATTTAAATCCCAATGATACCGCACCCTCCCACCTCGACTTATTGTCTAATAACAACAGCATGTATGCATCTTGCATTGGTAAAAGTAAAATGTCTCACAATATTTCATAGGAGGAATGATCTAATCAAACGTGACACTGGCGATATCAACACAGGTAACCGCTCTGGTATTTTATAACCAATAATGTAAAGGAGAACATGGTCGGGGGGGGGGGGGGGCGGTGGTAAAGGAGTGGTGAGGTTTATGGAAGAAATTCCAGAGCTTAAGGCATTGTCAGCTGAAGGCATGGTCACCAATTATGGAGCACCAATAGACACGAAGACAGACTTTGTGAAGCATGGAGCTTTTCATTATCTGTCCCAAGGAAAATAGCATCATCATCACAGATATGATCATTATTGGTAAACATTGATACAGTGTTGCATTCAGTCAGTGAACTTAGAGAACCAATAGAGAGAAATCCAACAAATGCACAGGCCACGCATTCAAAATCTAAACTCAACAGGGATCATGAGGTCAAAGGGAGAGTCAACCCACAAAGGTTCTCAACACCAGAGAATAAGCCAGAAAATTACAAATCAAAGTACTGTGTGTGACATGATAAATCAGTAAGAAACTATTTTTAAAAGGGACATGGTGTCTTCTCCTGAAAGACTTCCACTGCATCCAACAATTGGAGTCTTGTAGAACACAACTACAGCAGCTCTTCATAACTGGATAGCAGAGCAGCGCATCTCCAGACTATGACAGAATCTCATCCTGGCAAATAATGCTTTTAGTTTATTCCATCATCCTTAATCACAATATGTTTTACTCATGTAGGAGCAAGTCACATCAAAATAAATTAACATTTTCCCACGATTTACTCACAGTGTACCCTTCAAATCCCATTATTCTTTTATTTTTAACAAAATATCTGGAGTGAAGCTTTAGGCAAATATAGAACTGAATAAGATTCCCCCTCCCACATTGTGGCGTACATTATCAAGTTTCCAGTTAAGCGATACATAAATGTTTCAGAAATCCTCACTGTGCCTTGTTCGGAAAGGGTTGCCTTTTCCTTCTCCTTGCAGCCAGGATAGCTGGGAGAGACATCACTCCTGCGTCTCAGACAATCTTTCCGAAAATACTGTTATTACTACATCATAGATCAGCCAGCTCGAGGTCTCCCCCGTTTAATCCTGGTTAATTTTAGAATTGAAATCTATCAATTAAAGCGTCTCCCAGCAAAACTGCTTCTAATTACCAGATCTGCAGCATCTATTGCTTTGTCATCAACAGGCACTTGTCAGCCCGTCAATCAAGGGGTTAAATTTAAAATAGCCCCGGTTGTTTGGGGCGTGCGAGTCAGTGAGCATCCGGCAGGAAGGGAACAGCGTCAGAGGGCTGCAAGCTAACGGGGTCCGAATCATGTTGCCAAACCACTGCCCGGGTGTGGAGTCACTGCATTTGTCACATCCAAGTCCCCCCTTACGTCTCCAGGCTCTCTTTGCAACACAGCAACAACAACCTGCACAGAGTGGGTCAAACAAGATCTCCAGTTTGCACTTCCTCAGAAGCGAGACTCTGAGCTATTACCTTCTTGACAGCTTTCCACTAGAATTAGCTGTTTAACCATCTTAGTCACTGGCCTGATATTCTCTGGTCGGGCACTTTTTTTGCCGAAACAGAACAGTGCAAACCTCCAGAACCACCTTTCCCCTTATACGAACTGATTCTGTGCGTTGTATCTCAACCGTGGATTCGCTACAAACCATCTGCAATCTCTTGCCCGGTTGATAGGGAATCTAGGATTCCCAGTATTGACCTTATCTATCCTCAACGTCCAATCTGCGCTGTTAGGAGCAGAAAGCGCCGGCTTGTGAAGCTAAGGGATGCAGGGGAGCTGTCTGAGGGAGAGAGAACGCACTATTCAGGCTAATGCTACATTCCCACCGATTGCACTGTATCAAGAGTCACGAACAGCATCGGTCAAGATAGGAGAGCCCATATTGAACAACAGACCAAACTCCCTCCCCTCCTACTCCACAATAACAGGACATTTGCAAAACACACACACACAAAAAAACGCAGGCACATTCACATCAGCCAATGGAACGGTGTGTAAAGGGTACTCACTCGCTTTGCCTTGTTTCGGCCTTTGCAACAGCTTCTGCATTGCAGCTACATCTTCGGTTTTGACAGCTTGCAGTAATTCCTGATCTTTCTCCATGGCTTGTTGATGTGTGTGTGTGTGTGTGTGTGTGTTTATGTGCGTGTTTTTATATCCGATGCATCTTAGGTTTTAGGAGCTGAAGCGAGAGAGAGACACACACACACAGAGGGAGGAAGACTATGCCTGGCAGAGTGTGTGCATAGAGGCAGGGACAGGAGGAGAGCTACCGATGGGTGAAAGGCATAGACAGCCTCGTCTCTTGTATCACAAACCAAAACAGCTCTCTCTCCTAAAATAATAAAATGTGAGGCTGGATGAGCACAGCAGGCCAAGCAGCATCTCAGGAGCACAAAAGCTGACGTTTCGGGCCTAGACCCTTCATCAGAGAGGGGGACGGGGAGAGGGAACTGGAATAAATAGGGAGAGAGGGGGAGGCGGACCGAAGGTGGAGAGGAGAGAAAAGGTCAGTCCAGGGAAGACGGACAGGTCAAAGAGGTGGGATGAGGTTAGTAGGTAGATGGGGGTGCGGCTTGGGGTGGGAGGAAGGGATGGCTGAGAGGAAGAACAGGTTAGGGAGGCAGAGACAGGTTGGACTGGTTTTGGGATGCAGTGGGTGGAGGGGAAGAGCTGGGCTGGTTGTGTGGTGCAGTGGGGGGAGGGGACGAACTGGGCTGGTTTAGGGATGCGGTGGGGGAAGGGGAGATTTAGCATCCCTAAACCAGCCCAGTTCGTCCCCTCCCCCCACTGCACCTCACAACCAGCCCAGCTCTTCCCCCCCACCCACTGCATCCCAAAACCAGTCCAACCTGTCTCTGCCTCCCTAACCGGTTCTTCCTCTCACCCATCCCTTCCTCCCCCCGACAAGCCGCACCTCCATCGACCTACTAACCTCATCCCACCTCCTTGACCTGTCCGTCTTCCCTGGACTGACCTATCCCCTCCCTACCTCCCCACCTATCTTCTTTACTCTCCATCTTCGGTCCGCCTCCCCCTCTCTCCCTGTTTATTCCAGTTCCCTCTCCCCATCCCCCTCTCTGATGAAGGGTCTAGGCCCGAAACGTCAGCTTGTGTGCTCCTGAGATGCTGCTTGGCCTGCTGTGTTCATCCAGCCTCACATTTTATTATCTTGGAATTCTCCAGCATCTGCAGTTCCCATTATCTCAGCTCTCTCTCCCCTTCCCCACCCCGGATTATTGCAAATAAAAAGGACAACACAAAATTCTCCTTGCTGTCCTCCCCCGAGAGCCTGGTGGCTGCACTAAGTACACAGCGGCGATGCCATGGTTCTTCAGTCCGTCCTCACCCCCATCGCGTTTCGCAGCCGCTGCCTCACGCTCTCTCTCTCTCTCTTTCTCCACAAGAGCTGAGATCTGCTTTCAATGCTCCTACCCTGCCGCATGGCGGAGGAAGATTGTACAGGAGCCAAATCATCACATCCCTCTCATACCAAATAGGACAGATCCTGGGCCCAGGCAGGTTTATTTCTGGAAGCGCTCTTAAAGGAAACCCCTACCAAAGAGTGCGTGTTGGGGGTGGGGTGGGAAAGGGGTGGAACTAATCCTTTTAAAATCTCTGGTTTGTAACCATTTTCTGAAAATAACACCGCTTTGCTTTCTAACATCCCGCTAATCCTTCCCACCATTGCAATATCTGTATTTATTGGTCGATAGACAAGAATTGAACAGGTGAAACTGCACATTTAAACATTATGCTCGTCACAATATTAACTGATGGAAATGGATGCTGTAACTTCAACTTGGCCGGGACTGTTCCAAACTCTCTATCATCCTGGATTAAGAACTGCAAGGTGATGCAGCGTTGGTACCTGGTCCCTTTTCACTGGGGGTTGCCAACCTGCTGTCTCAGGAGTCAGCATAACATTTGGCGATTGCAATTTTACGCTGCAAATAGCGCCAATTTGAAAATAATACCGGCGTCTCCGGAAGTGAATTAAACTTGGACAAGAAGCAAATGCGGCTTCCATCAATCATTCCACCCGCCACCACAGCCCTCTCCCACTTCTTACGCCCCTTCAATTATACTTAACACACAAATACAGCTCAATTCCGATTAGCACGTCTCGTTATTTTTTCACTCCCTTCCCCGCCATGTTAACCAGTTATCATTGAGCACCCTGGCTGGTTCCTTATCTGGTCAATCCATAATTGTACATCCCATCTATGGTCTGGGATCAAGCTAGTTATTTGGGAATTATCTCCACACCTGTCTGAAAGGCAGTGTCTTGTTCTCCCTGGGTTATTTTTAATCTGGAAGCAATGCTAATGATGCTGTCTGACTTGGGGTCATGCTTGTCATCAAGATTTGTATGTGCACTCTGCGCAGGGTGGCAATTAACTCGGAAATGTTTTCACCTAGCGGCTGAATGGCTCTAAGTGTCTGCACCCCTCTCATGTGCGTAAATTATCACCGACATGTAAATCTCTGATGGTTCTAATTTGGGATACCACATTATCAATGAGTTATTTTCCGTGTCTTAAGATCCAATAACGTCAGTATCCACTTGCCCACATCATTTGGATGCTTGAGATAGTCGCAGGTAACAGAGAAGGTTGAAAAGGACAAAGATGCTGTTGTGCTGTGCATGGGCTATCCAAAAGCATTTTGTACAATTTTTGAAGAAAATCTCAGAATGAAAGGGATCCAAAATTGTCTGAGGGATAAGAAAGAGAGTGTAATATAACAAAGTGTGTAGCTGGATGAACACAGCAGGCCAAGCAGCATCTCAGGAGCACCAAAGCTGACGTCAGCTGCTGTGCTCCTGAGATGCTGCTCAGCCTGCTGTGTTCATCCAGCTACACACTTTGTTATCCTGGATTCTCCAGCATCTGCAGTTCCCATTATCTCTGATCACAAGAAAGAGAGTGTGATGGGTGTTTTTCTGATTGAGAGGATGTTTGTTGTGGAGTTCCCCTGAGGCTGGTATTGAGACCCTTGCTTTCCTGATACGGACATAAATGATCTAGGCTTGGGTGTGCAGGGGACAACATTGTACTGTGCAGATGACACAAAACTCCAATGTACTGCGACCTGTTATGAGACATAGAGTCATAGAAATGTACAGCACAGTCGTTGGTCCATTTCATGGGCGCCATTAGACTTTCATTCCTGGGTGTTGTTTTTAAATTGAAATTGGATTCAAACATGCGTCATGGTGAAAGTTGATTCTGATTACCTGAATCTCCGGATTACTAGTCCAGTGATGTTGTCACAACGCCTCCATTTATGAGAATGATTCTCAGGGATGAGAAACTCAGTTATGAGGATTTTTTCAAGGTACTGGGACTGCTTTCCTTGGAAACTTGATAGAAACTTTCCAAAACCATGAGTGCTCAGGAGAAAGCAGATAGGAATAAAATGCTTCAGAGATAGTAGGAACTGCAGATGCTGGGGAATCTGAGATAACAAGGTGCTGAGCTGGATGAACGCAGCAGGCCCAGCTGCATCAGAGGAGCAGGAAGGCTGGCATTTCAGGCCTAGACCCTTCTTCATTTTTCTGACGAAAGTTCAGAAAGCTCTTCATCCAGTTCTACACCTTGTTATCTAGGAATAAAATGTTCCCACTCCTAAAATGAATCTAGAACCAGAGGGCACAGTTTCAAAGATGCTAACAAAAGAAGCAAATGGGCAGTGAGAAAAAAATACTTTATTCAGCCAGTGAGTGATCTGGGCCTGGAATCCACTGCCCGGAAATGTGGTGGTGGCAGATTCGGCGAAGGCACGCAAGAGGGATGGTTACTTAAACAGAAAAAAAAATACATGCAGGGTTTTTGGAAAAAGGTAGAAGATTGGCCTTAAATTAGAGTGCTCAGAGAGCTTGGCAAGTATGATGGGCTGAATGTCTTCCTTCTGCGTTGTAGCAATTCTGCCTTTCTGCCAGGTTCACTCTTCTGTTGTGGGCAGTGATGGATGGCATTTTTGCAGGCAATCACGTAGGTGCTGGATTTTGTACATGACGGGTAGAATTTAACACCCCTCTCTTTATGCGGGGTTTGAGCTGGAGAGTGTAAGTACGGACCTGACTGTCTTTCAAGTTTTACCCTGATGCAGTCTCGATTGGGAAGGCTGGTAAATGGTCTTTACTCCCCTGAGTGGGCAATTAATAACTGAGGCTGAACAAATATCACACAGAAAGTTTGAGAAGTAAAACTCTTAATTATAGAATCCCTACAGTGTACAATCAGACCCTTTGACCCAACATTGACCTTTGCAGCATTCCACCCACACCCATTCCACTATAACCCACCTAACCCACACATACCTGGACACTCTTAGCAACTTAGCATGGCCAAGCCATCTAACCTGCACATCTTTGGACTGTGGGAGGAAACTGGAGCACCCAGAGGAAACCCATGCAGACATATACAGAATGTGCAAACTCCACACAGACAGTCACCTGAGGTTGGAATTGAACCTGGGTCCCTGGAGCTGTGAGGCAGCAGTGCTAACCATTGATCCGCCATGCCATATTAGTAGCGATGGCAAACAGATAGCACCTGACTACCTTTTCTTACAACCTCCTGATTCCCTGGCCAGAAAACCTCTCCCACGACCCCAATTTGTTCATGACTCACTAATAGCATTGGATTAATTGCAGTACCAGCATCAGCCACCCTTCCTGGTGGCACCACCTGCAATGGCGAGACACTAGTCTCTGTTTGGCCAGCATCTCTCAGTGAGTGGGGTTTTAGCCACAGACTGCCCCCGAATGGTAAGTGCTCGGTTGGCACTTCATTCACTGGAACTTTCCTGACACGGTAACCTGGGGTTTCTGTCAGTTCTCCAAGTGCTAGGTATAATCCCTGTCATCTGATTCACATTCTGATGGAAGTATGCGTAATGCTGCTTGGATGCTAATGGTATATGTTTTGACCTCAGTATTCCAGTTACAATCCTCTCTTAATCCAGTGCAGTGAGGATAGAGATATCACCAACTACTTACAGGTTAGATGCAAGTGGATTTCCGCTGACTCTTGTAAAAGTGTTTCGTGGTTTTCAGAGCTGTTTAAGCCAGCTGAAATCTCTCAGGAATGGGGAAGCATTCCCTGACTGTGAGGATACTGCACAAGTCAACAACAGGGCTACAGTAGTGGCTATCCCCTCAGACAAGCATGACTGAGAGAATGGACAGAAATCACACAGGGCAGGACAGGTGACTGGAATAAGGTGAATGATGAAGGAGACAACGATTCTCAGTGGGATACCTGAATCTCCAGAGTCTGAATGGAGCCATTTTTCCCGTCGTGAAGAACTGTGCGTGAGCTTTCACCTTAGTACAGACATCCTCACTGGAATTGATCACTTCTGAAACTGTAAGTACAACCTCCAAGCAGGGTCACAAGGTCATGGCCAGAGGATGGGAAGATTCCAGGCTGGCCCAAAGATTACTTGCAAAATTTTCCAGCTTGTCATTTTTCCTGTTCCCATAAGGACCTGTAATGGGAATCAAAATTACATGAAAATCAAGTACATTTCAGTTTTCCTTGTCAGAGAGCAGCAGGATACTGAACAGAAGACTTTGTAATAATTCTTCAATATTCTGCCCTGCCATCCTCATTTGAACAACTTGAAGTAACGAGGAGGTGACAAGAGCCTTTGTTTGATGACGTGGTCCATATGGGAGTGTGTATTACACACTCAGAGGGGCTGCATAAAGTACCACAGGAAATGTAATGGTGCAGACCACTGGAGTAGTTCAATGTTGCTTCTGCTGCCTGGAGCACTCTGGGGCAGTCCTGCAGTACAGAGAAGGGCCGGTGTCGTCATGATTCTTGATAGTCTCCAACCTTGGCATCATGAGGGTACGCTGTTGCTGCCAGTGATAGGGCACCAGCTGAGAAAGAGGAGTTGGAAGCAGTGAGGAGGTAACCATTGCAGCTTTTTTGTTGCCAGACTTTCTGTGATCCACTCGACCAACTGTAATACAGGTAAATGTAAGCTCAAATTCCACTAACAAGGCTGAACCTTCCCTCTCCTTGGCTGTTGACTACCACTGCACCACTTGTCTACAAACAACAGTAAATGCCATCACAATATCGATATTTCAAAACAATAATGTTGAACAATCTATGCCATAATGCATGCAAATATCAACTGCCCTCATTTATTTCCTTCATACCAGTATTATAGGTGCCTTTTTCTTGCTTAATGCTCCCACAGAGTGCGATCCCTGTGACTGTGGCACTGCAGGTGAAAGCTGATGATTTTTATTGTGTTTATCCTGAGTAACTCTAGCTCCAGAAGGGCCCACCCACGACTGTACCACAACAGCTTCTGCTTTTTCTGGAGCAGAGATACCAATCATGACTCAATCTGTAACTGTTCCCATCAGGTTGGCCACAACTCAGTGCTGGAGTGGATGGTTTCCAAACACTGCGCCAGATTGAAGCCAGAGTCTTTCATGCTCCGTGACATTAATGGCAGGCTTTCTAACCTGCCAATGCACCAATCCTTCTTCTGTCGGCCACCCCATCCCCATTGCAGTTCTCATCTGAATCCCCTGTAGCTGAAATGGAGTGTGACTTCATCCTCTGGTGAACTGGCTCCAATTCCTTGAGACCTCACTGCAGGTCACTCATGCTCAGTGTACGAAATGAGGAATAACTGGTTGAGGGACAGAGTGGTTGAGGAAAGAAATTCCAGTGTTAGTACCTTGGCAGCTCACAGCAATGCCACCTGTGAGCTAACTACAACTGGAAATGTTCAGGAATGAGTTAGTGGAAGACTGTAGATAGCTCTGAAAACTAGGAGACTGGAGGGGATTACAGAGATTAGGGGAGGGATTCAAGACCGTGGAGGGATTTGAAACCGAAACTAGAGTTTATTAATTAAGATTAAAATTGAGGATTTGCTGAACTTGGAATTGATGCAGGTCAAGGGGCACAGGATGTGCTATGAACGGTTAACATAAACAGCAGAAGACCCTGATTTTATCGAGAATAGAAAACGGGAGGTGCGCAGGGTGCATTGGAATAATTAAGTGCAAAGGGACCAATAGCAAGAAAGTCTGTTTCAGCAACAAATAAACTGGGATTGGAACAAAGTAAGATGTTACAACAGCATTCGTTTGATCGTTCTTTGTGAAAGGGGTGGGGAGCGGTTGTGAGGAAAGAAGGGGTGAGGGCAGGACATTTCCATAATTCTTCTTTCTTTCAATTAGAGTTTCTTTATTTAGTTTTACTGTCTTCTGTCCCTGTAGAGTGCACTGGGTTAATGGCAGGAAATGTACAAGGAGAAGTCCCCTCAGTGACAGCCAACTGTGTGAGAGCTATTAAAAGAGGAATTACTAAATAATGTTTACTAAATCTGGAGAACTATGATTTTGTTTACTAATGAGATTTATCAGCTCTGGTTTCTTTCAGTTGACAGCAAGAGGTTTGTTGATGAATCTCTAACATTCACAGCTTTGACTTTCAACCAACTTTCCACAAGGGGTGGGGGGGGGTGGGGGGGGTGGGGTTCGTGAATGGAAGGAGCTGCCAACAGATGTGGTCGAGGCAGATAAAATTGCTGTATTTAAAAGACATTTGGACAGGTACACAATTAGGAAAGGTTTAGACAGATACCAAACACAGGCAAATGGGACCGGTTAAGTTTGGGACACCTGATCAGTACAGATGATTGGGACTGAAGGTCCTCATTCTGTGCTGTATGACTCTATGAATCTATGATTGAAGAGCTAACTAGGTGTGTGCATGAGGGCAATGCATTTGATACAGTCTACTTGGGCATCAGCAAAGCTTTTCACAAGATCCCCCATTTGAAGACTGTTAGAACAGGAAACAGTCCATGGGATCCGAGGACACATGTGCACAGGAAATCATAACTCATGTAATTTGATTGAGTTTTTTAAAGTAGTAATCAAGAGCATTGACGAAGGCAGAAAGATGGACGCATACGGGCTTCAGTAAGGCGTTCAAGGTGGTTCCTCACGGTACTCCAAGAGGGAAGTTAAATCACACGGAGCACAGGGAGAGCTAGCCATAGAACATAGAACATTACAGCACAGTACAGGCCCTTCGGCCCTCGATCTTGTGCCGACCTGTCATGCCGATCTCAAGCCCATCTAACCTGCACTATTCCATGTACGCCCATATGCTTATCCAATGGCGACTTAAATATACCTAAAGTTGGCAAATCTACGACCGTTGCAGGCAAAGCGTTCCATTCCCTTACTACTCTCTGAGTAAACAAACTACCTCTGACATCTGTCCTATATCTTTCACCCCTCAATTTAAAACTATGCCCCCTCGTGTTCGCCGTCACCATCCGAGGAAAAAGGCTCTCCCTATCCACCCTATCTAACCCTCTGATTATTTTATATGTCTCAATTAAGTCACCTCTCAACCTTCTTCTCTCGAATGAAAACAGCCTCAAGTCCCTCAGCCATTCATTCTAAGACCTTCCCTCTATACCAGGCAACATCCTAGTAAATCTCCTCTGCACCCTTTTCAAAGCTTCCACATCCTTCTTATAATGCGGTGACCAGAACTGTACGCAATACTCCAAGTGCGGCCGCACCAGAGTTTTGTACAGCTTCACCATAACCTCTTGGTTCCGGAACTCGATCCCTCTATTAATCAAAGCTAAAACACTGTATGCCTTCTTAACAGCCCTGTCACCCTGGGTGGCAACTTTCAAGGATCTGTGTTCATGGACACCAAGATCTCTCTGCTCATCTATACTACTAAGCATCTTACCATTAGCCCTGTACTTTGCGTTCTGGTTACTCCTACCAAAGTGCATCACCTCACACTTGTCTGCATTAAACTCCATTTGTCACCTCTCAGACCAGCTCTGCAGCTTATCTATGTCCCTCTGCAACCAATCCTTTGTCACTATCCACAAGTCCACCGATCTTAGTGTCGTCTGCAAATTTACTAACCCATCCTTCTACGCCCTCATCCAGGTCATTTATAAAAATGACAAACAGCAGTGGACCCAACACCCACCCCTGCGGTACACCACCAGTAACTGGTCTCCAGGATGAACGTTTCCCATCAACTACCACCCTCTGTCTTCTTTCAGCAAGCTAATTTCCGATCCAAACTGCTATATCTCCCACAATTCCATTCCTCTGCATTTTGTACAATAGTCTGTTATGCGGAACCTTATCGAACGCCTTGCTGAAATCCATATACTCCACATCAACCGGTTTACTCTCATCTATCTGTTTGGTCACCTTCTCAAAGAACTCAATAAGGTTTGTGAAGCACGACCTTCCCTTCACAAAACCGTGCTGACTATCCCGAATCAATTTATTCTTTTCTAGATGATTGTAAATCCTGTCCCATATAACCTTTTTCAACACTTTACCGACAAGTGAGGTAAGGCTCACTGGCCGATAATTACCAGGGTTGTCTCTACTCCCCTTCTTGAACAGGGGAACCACAATTGCTATCCTCCAGTCATCTGGCACTATTCCTGTAGACAATGATGAGTTAAAGATCAATGCCAAAGGCTCGGCAATCTCCTCCCTGGATTCTCAGAGGATCCGAGGATAAATCCCATCCGGCCCAGGGGACATAGCTATCTTCACCCTCTGTAGGATTTCAAAAACCTCTTCCTTGTGAACCTCAATCCCACTTAGTCCAGTAGCCTGTATGTCTGTATTCTCCTCGACAACATTGTGGTTTTCTAGAGTGAATACTGTTGAAAAATATTCATTTAGCGCTTCCCCTATCTCATCTGACTCCACACACAACTTACCACTACTATCCTTGATTGGGCCTCATCTTACTTTTGTCATTCTTTAATTCCTTAAATACCGAGAGAAAGCCTGAGGGTTTACCCTGATCCTATCCGCCAACAACTTCTCATGTCTCCTCCTGGATCTTCTGAGCTCTCTCTTTCGGTCTTTCCTGGCTACCTTGTAACCCTCAATCACCCTAACTGAGCCTTCACATCTGAAAGTAACAGAAGCATTCTTCTTCCTCTTGACCAGAGATTCCACTTCCTTCGTAAACCACGGCTCCCGCACCCTACAGCTTACTCCCTGCCTGACAGGTACATACTTACCTAGGACACACAGGAGCTTTCCCTTGAATAAGCTCCACATTTCTATTGTGCCCATCCACTGCAGTTTCCTTCCCCATCCTATGCTCCCTAAATCTTGCATAATCTCTTCGTAATTGCCTTTCCGCCAGCTATAACTCTTGCACAGTGGTGTACACCTATCCCTTTCCATCACTGAAGTAAACATAACAGAATTGTGATCGCTATCACCAAGGTGATCAACGACTTTGAAATCTAACACCTGGCCAGGATCATCACCCAGTACTGATGTGGTCACTGCACCCCAATTCCATCAGTCACTGCATCCCATTTCACTCAGTCACTGTATCCCGTTTCTCACTGAGGCTGCATTCAATTTCCGTCAATCACTGCATCCCATTTCCGTCAGTCAAGGCATCCCATTTCCCATAGTCACTGCATCCCATTTCACTCAGTCACTGCATCTCCTTCACCATAGTCACTGCATTCCATTTCCATCAGTCACTGTTTCCCGTATCTCACAGGCGCTGCATTCAATTTCCCACACTCACTGCATCCCATTTCCCATAGTCACAGCATCTCCTTTCCCTCAGTCTCTGCATCGCATTTCACTCAGTCAATGCTTCCCATGTCCCACAGTCACTGCATCCCATTTCTCTCTGTCACTGCATCTCATTTCACTCAGTCACTGCATCCCATTTCCCTCAGTCACTGCATCTCATTTCACTCAGGCACTGTATCCCATTTCCCTCACTCACTGGACCCCAAGTCCGCTTGGGCACTGCATCCCCATGAACTCAGTCACTCCTTCCCAGTACCTCAGTCACTGCATCCCATTTCCATCAGGTACTGCATCACATTTCCATCAGACACTACAGCTCATGTCACTCTGTCACTGCATCCCATTTCCCTCAGTCACTGCATCTCCTTCACCACAGTCACTGCATCCCATTTCACGCAGTCACTGCATCACATTTCACTCAGTCACTGCATCGTATTTTACTCAGTCACTGCATCCCATTTCACTCAATCACTGCATCTCCTTCACCACAGTCACTGCGTCCAATTTCCATCAGTCACTGTTTCCCGTATCTCACAGACACTGCATTCAATTTCACACCCTCACTGCATCCCATTTCCCATCGTCACAGCATCACCTTTCCCTCAGTCTTTGCATTGCAATTCACTCAGTGATTGCATCCCATTTACCTCAGTCACTGCATCCCATTTCTGTCAGTCACTGCATTCCATTTCACTCAGCCACTGCATCCCATTTCACTCGGTGACTGCATCACAGTTTTCTCAGTGACTGAATCACAGTACACTCAGTGAGTGCATCATATTTCACTCAGTGATGGAATCACATTTCACTGAGTCACTGCGTCCCATTTCACGCAGTCACTGCATCCCATTTCACGCAGTCACTGCATCGCATTTCATGCAGTCACTGCATCGCAATTCACGCAGTCACTGCATCACATTTCACTCAGTCACTGCATCCCAATTAACTCCATCACTGCATCTCCTTCACCACAGTCACAGCATCCCATTTCCATCAGTCACTGGTTCCCGTATCTCACAGACGCTGCATTCAATTTCCGACACTCAATGTATCCCATTTCCCATAGACACAGCATCTCCTTTCCCACAGTCTCTGCATCTCATTTCAATCAGTGATTGCATCCTACTTCCCAAAAATAGTGCATCCCATTTTGCTCAGTCACTGCATCTCATTTCACTCGGTCACTGCATCCCATTTCCCTCAGTCACTGCATCCAATTTCCCTCAGTCACTGCATCTCATTTCCGTCAGTTACTGCAGACCATTTCCATCAAACAATGCATCTCATTTCACTCAGTGACTGCAGCTCATGTCACTCTGTCACTGCATCCAATTTCCATCAGACAGTTCATCTCATTTCACTCATTCACTGCATCCCATTTCACTCAGTCACTGCATCCCATTTCACTCAGTTGTTGCATCCCCTTCACCACAGTCACTGCATCCCATTTCCATCAGTCACTGTTTCCCGTATCTCACAGACAGTGCAATCAATGCTTCTCATTTCACTCAGTGACTGCAGCTCATGTCACTCTGTCACTGCATCCAATTTCCATCAGTCAGTGCAACTCATTTCACTCATTCACTGCATCCCATTTCACTCAGTCACAGCATCCCATTTCACTCAGTCACAGCATCCCATTTCACTCAGTCACTGCATCCCATTCCACTCAGTCACTGCATCCCATTCCACTCAGTCACTGCATCCCATTCCACTCAGTCACTGCATCCCATTCCACTCAGTCACTGCATCCGATTTCACTCAATCAGCGCGTCACATTTCACTCAGGCACTGTATCCCATTTCCCTCACTCACTGCACCCCAAGTCCGCTTGGGCACTGCATCCCCATGAACTCAGTCACTCCTTCCCTGTACCTCAGTCACCGCATCCCATTTCGCTCTGGTACTGCATCACATTTCCATCAGACACTGCAGCTCATGTCACTCTGTCACTGCATCCAATTTCCCTAAGTCACTGCATCTCATTTAACTCATTCACTGCATCAAATTTCCCTCAATCACTGCATCCCATGTCACTCAGTCACTGCATCCCATGTCCCTCAGTCACTGCATCCCATGTCCCTCAGTCACTGCATCCCATGTCCCTCAGTCACTGCATCCCATGTCACTCAGTCACTGCATCCCATGTCCCTCAGTCACTGCATCCCATTTCACTCAGTCACTGCATCCCATTTCACTCAATCACTGCATCTCCTTCACCACAGTCACTGCATCCCATTCCCCACAGACACGGCATCCCATTCACTTGAGTCTCAGAATCCCAGTTCACACAGCCACTGCATCCCATTTCACACAGTGACTGCATCCCATTTCACACAGCCAGTGCATCCCATTTCACACAGCCACTGCATCCCATTTCACACAGCCACTGCATCCCATTTCACACAGCCACTGCATCCCATTTCACTCAATGCTTCACTTTACACACAGTCAAGGCATCCCTTTCCATCAGTCACTGCGTCCCATTTCCTCAGTCACTGCATCTCCTTTCCACAGTCACGGCAACTCCATTTCACTCAGTCACTGTGTCCCATTTCACTCAGTCACTGCGTCCCATTTCCATCAGTCACTGCGTCCCATTTCCCACTGTCACTGCATCCCATTTCCCAGTCACTGCATCCCATTGCCCTCAGTCACTGCGTCCCATTTCTCTCAGTCACTGCATCCCATTGCCCTCAGTCACTGCATCCCATTGTCCTCAGTCACTGCATCCCAATGTCCTCAGTCACTGCATCCCATTTCACTCAGTCTCTACATCCCATTTCACTCATTCACTGCATCCCATTACCCTCAGTCACTGCATCCCATTAACTTCAGTCGCAGGATCCCATTTCAAACAGACACTGCATACCATTTCCATTAGTCACTGCATCCCATTTCACTCAGTCACTGCATCCCATTTCACTCAGCCACTGCATCCTATTTCACTCAGCCACTGCATCCCATTTCACTCAGCCACTGCATCCCATTTCACTCAGCCACTGCATCCCAGTTCACATAGTCACCGCATCCCAGTTCACACAGTCACCGCATCCCAGTTCACAAAGTCACCGCATCCCATTTCCGTCAGTCACTGTATCCGATTTCTATCAGTCACCGCGCATTTCACTCAGTCACTGCATCTCATTTCACTCATGCACTGCACCCCATTTCACGCAGTCACTGCATCGCATTTCACTCAGTCACTGCATCCCATTTGACTCAGTCACTGCATCCCATTCGACTCAGTCACTGCATCCCATTTCACTCAGTCACTGCATCCCATTTCACATAGGCACTGTATCCCATTTCCCTAAGTCAGTGCATCCCAAGCCCGCTCAGGCACTGCATCCCTATTAACTCAGTCACTCCTTCCCAGTACCTCCGTCACTGCGTCCCATTTCCCTCAGTCACTGCATACCATGGCCCTCAGTCACTGCATCCCATTGTCCTCAGTCACTGCATCCCATTTCACTCAGTCTCTACACCCCATTTCACTCATTCACTGCATCCCATTCCCCTCAGTCACTGCATCCCATTAACTTCAGTCGCAGGATCCCATTTCAAACAGACACTGCATACCATTTCCATTAGTCACTGCATCTCATTTCACTCATTCACTGCATCCCATTTCACTCATTCACTGCATCCCATTTCACTCAGCCACTGCATCCTATTTCACTCAGCCACTGCATCCCATTTCACTCAGCCACTGCATCCCATTTCACTCAGCCACTGCATCCCAGTTCACATAGTCACCGCATCCCAGATCACACAGTCACCACATCCCAGTTCACAAAGTCACCGCATCCCATTTCCGTCAGTCACTGTATCCGATTTCTATCAGTCACGGGGCATTTCACTCAGTCACTGCATCCCATTCGACTCAGTCACTGCATCCCATTTTACTCAGTCAGTGCATCCCATTTCACATAGGCACTGTATCCCATTTCCCTAAGTCAGTGCATCCCAAGCCCGCTCAGGCACTGCATCCCTATTAACTCAGTCACTCCTTCCCAGTACCTCCGTCACTGCGTCCCATTTCACTCAGTCACTGCGTCCCATTTCCATCAGTCACTGCATCCCATTTCCTACTGTCACTGCATCCCATTTCCCAGTCACTGCATCCCACTTCCCTCAGACACTGCATCCCATTTCCCTCAGACACTGCATCCCATTTCCCTCTGTCACTACATCCCATTTCCCTCAGTCACTGCATCCCATTTCCTACTGTCACTGCATCCCATTTCCCAGTCACTGCATCCCACTTCCCTCAGACACTGCATCCCATTTCCCTCAGACACTGCATCCCATTTCCCTCTGTCACTACATCCCATTTCCCTCAGTCACTGCATCCCATTTCACTCAGTCAGTGCATCCCATTTCACTCAGTCACTGCATCCCATTTCACTCAGTCACTGCATCCCATTTCACTCAGTCACTGCATCCCATTTCACTCAGTCACTGCATCCCATTTCGCTCAGACACTGCATCCCTTTTCCGTCAGTCACTCCATCCCATTTCCCTCAGTCGCAGCATCCGATACCCCTCAGACACTGCATTTCCTTTCCTTTAGACACTGCATCGCATTTCACTCAGTCACTGCATCCCATTTCACTCAGTCACTGCATCCATTTCCATCAGTCACTGCATCCCATTACCCGGACACTGCATCCCATCACCCTCAGTCGCAGCATCCCATTTCCCACAGACACTGCATTTCCTTTCCCTTAGTCACTGCATCTCATTTCCACCAGTCACTGCATCCCATTTCACTCCCCACTGCATCCCATTTCACTCAGCCACTGCATCCCAGTTCACATACTCACCGCATCCCACTTCACACAGTCACCACATCCCAGTTCACAAAGTCACCGCATCGCAGTTCCGTCAGTCACTGCATCACAGTTCCATCAGTCACTGTATCCGATTTCTATCAGTCACTGCGCGCATTTCACTCAGTCACTGCATCTCATTTCACTCATTCACTGCATCCCATTTCACTCAGTCACTGCATCCCATTCCACTCAGTCACTGCATCCCATTCCACTCAGTCACTGCATCCCATTCCACTCAGTAACTGAATCCCATTTCACTCAGTCAGTGCGTCGCATTTCACTCAGGCACTGTATCCCATTTCCCTAAGTCAGTGCACCCCAAGCCCGCTCAGGGACTGCATCACTATTAACTCAGTCACTCCTTCCCAGTACCTCCGTCACTGCATCCCATTTCACTCAGTCACTGCTTCCATTTCCATCAGTCACTGCATCCCATTACCCTCAGTCACTGCATCCCATTCCACTCAGTCACTGCATCCCATTTCACTCAGTCACTGCATCACATTTCCCTCAGTCACTGCATGACATTTCCCTCAGTCACTGCATGACATTTCCACCAGTCACTGCATCCCATTTTATTCCCCAATGGATCTCATTTCACGCAGTCACTGCATCGCATTTCACTCAGTCACAGCATCCCATTCCACTCAGTCACTGCATCCCATTTCCCTCAGTCACTGCAACCAATTTCCTCAGTCACTGCATCTCCTTTCCACAGTCACGGCACTTCCATTTCACTCAGTCACTGTGTCCCATTTCACACAGTCACGGCGTCCCATTTCCATCAGTCACTGCGTCCCATTTCCCACTGTCACTGCATCCCATTTCCAAGTCACTGCATACCATTTCCCTCAGTCACTGCATCCCATTTCCCTCAGTCACTGCATCCCATTTCCCTCAGTCACTGCATCCCATGGCCCTCAGTCACTGCATCCCATTTCCCTCAGTCACTGCATCCCATTTCACTCAGTCTCTACATCCCATTTCACTCATTCACTGCATCCCATTACCCTGAGTCACTGCATCCCATTAACTTCAGTCGCAGGATCCCATTTCAAACAGACACTGCATACCATTTCCATCAGTCACTGCATCTCATTTCACTCAGTCACTGCATCCCAGTTCACTCAGCCACTGCATCCCAGTTCACTCAGCCACTGCATCCCAGTTCACTCAGCCACTGCATCCCAGTTCACACAGTCACCGCATCCCAGTTCACACAGTCACCGCATCCCAGTTCACACAGTCACCACATCCCAGTTCACAAAGTCACCGCATCCCATTTCCGTCAGTCACCGTATCCGATTTCTGTCAGTCACCGCGCATTTCACTCAGTCACTGCATCTCATTTCACTCATGCACTGCATCCCATTTCACGCAGTCACTGCATCGCATTTCACTCAGTCACTGCATCCCATTTGACTCAGTCACTGCATCCCATTCGACTCAGTCACTGCATCCCATTTCACTCAGTCACTCCTTCCCAGTACCTCCGTCACAGCGTCGCATTTCACTTAGTCACTGCGTCCCATTTCCATCAGTCACTGCATCCCATTTCCTACTGTCACTGCATCCCATTTCCCAGTCACTGCATCCCATTTCCCTCAGTCACTGCATCCCATTGCCCTCAGTCACTGCATCCCATTGCCCTCAGTCACTGCATCCCATTGCCCTCAGTCACTGCATCCCTTTGCCCTCAGTCACTGCATCCCATTGCCCTCAGTCACTGCATCCCATTTCACTCAGTCACTGCATCCCATTTCACTCAGTCACTGCATCCCATTTCACTCAGTCACTGCATCCCATTCCATTCAGTCACTGCATCCCATTTCCCTCAGTCACTGCATCTCCTTTCCACAGTCACGGCAATTCCATTTCACTCAGTCACTGCGTCCCATTTCACTCAGTCACTGCGTCCCATTTCACTCAGTCACTGCGTCCCATTTCACTCAGTCACTGCATCCCATTACCCTCAGTCACTGCATCCCATTAACTTCAGTGGCAGGATCCCATTTCAAACAGACACTGCATCCCATTTCCGTCAGTCACTGCATCCCATTTCCCTCAGTCACTGTCTCCCATTTCCCTCAGTCACTGTCTCCCATTTCCCTCAGTCACTGTCTCCCATTTCCCTCAGTCACTGTCTCCCATTTCCCTCAGTCACTGCATCCCACTTCCCTCAGTCACTGCATCCCACTTCCCTCAGTCACTGCATCCCATTTCACTCAGTCACTGCATCCCATTTCACTCAGCCACTGCATCCCAGTTCACATAGTCACCGCATCCCAGTTCACACAGTCACCACATCCCAGTTCACAAAGTCAGCGCATCCCATTTCCGTCAGTCACTGCATCACAGTTCCATCAGTCACTGTATCCGATTTCTATCAGTCACTGCGCGCATTTCACGCAGTCACTGCATCGCATTTCACTCGGTCACTGCTTCCCATTTCACTCAGTCACTGCATCACATTTCACTCAGGCACAGTATCCCATTTCCCTAAGTCACTGCACCCCAAGCCCGCTCGGGCACTGCATCCCTATTAACTCAGTCACTCCTTCCCAGTACCTCCGACACTGCATCCCATTTCACTCAGTCACTGCTTCCATTTCCATCAGTCACTGCATCCCATTACCCTCAGTCCCAGCATCCCATTTCCCACAGACACTGCATTTCTTTTCCCAAAGACACTGCATCTTATTTCCACCAGTCACTGCTTCCCGTTTCATTCCCCAATGCATCTCATTTCACGCAGTCACTGCATCGCATTTCACTCAGTCACTGCATCCCATTCCACTCAGTCACTGCATCCCATTCAACTCAGTCACTGCATACCATTTCACTCAGTGAGTGCATCACATTTGCCTCAGTCACTGCATCCTATTTCTTCAGTCACTGCATCTCCTTTCCACAGTCACGGCAATTCCATTTCACTCAGTCACTGCGTCCCATTTCACTCAGTCACTGCGTCCCATTTCCATCAGTCACTGCATCCCATTTCCCACTGTCACTGCATCCCATTTCCCAGTCACTGCATCCCATTTCCCTCAGTCACTGCATCCCATTTCCCTCAGTCACTGCATCCCATTTCCTCAGTCACTGCATCCCATTTCCCTCAGTCACTGCATCCCATTTCCCTCAGTCACTGCATCCCATTTCCTCAGTCACTGCATCCCATTTCCTCAGTCACTGCATCTCCTTTCCACAGTCACGGCAATTACATTTCACTCTGTCACTGCGTCCCATTTCACTCAGTCACTGCGTCCCATTTCCATCAGTCACTGCATCCCATTTCCCACTGTCACTGCATCCCATTTCCCTGTCACTGCATCCCATTTCCCTCAGTCACTGCATCCCATTTCCCTCAGTCACTGCATCCCATTTCCTCAGTCACTGCATCCCATTTCCTCAGTCACTGCATCTCCTTTCCACAGTCACGGCAATTACATTTCACTCTGTCACTGCGTCCCATTTCACTCAGTCACTGCGTCCAATTTCCATCAGTCACAGCATCCCATTGCCGTCAGTCACTGCATCCCATTGTCCTCAGTCACTGCATCCCATTGTCCTCAGTCACTGCATCCCATTTCCCTCAGTCACTGCATCCCATTTCACTCAGTCACTGCATCCCATTTCACTCAGTCACTGCATCCCATTTCACTCAGTCACTGCATCCCATTTCGCTCAGACACTGCATCCCATTTCCGTCAGTCACTCCATCCCATTTCCCTCAGTCGCAGCATCCTATACCCCACAGACACTGCATTTCCTTTCCATAAGACACTGCATCGCATTTCACTCAGTCACTGCATCCCATTTCACTCAGTCACTGCATCCATTTCCATCAGTCACTGCATCCCATTACCCTCAGTCACTGCATCCCATTCCACTCAGTCACTGCATTTCCTTTCCCTTAGTCAATGCATCTCATTTCCACCAGTCACTGCATCCCATTTCACACCCCACTGCATCCCATTGTCCTCAGTCACTGCATCCCATTCCACTCAGTCACTGCATCCTATTTCCTCAGTCAATGCATCTCCTTTCCACAGTCACGGCAATTCCATTTCATTCAGTCACTGCGTCCCATTTCACTCAGCCACTGCGTCCCATTTCACTCAGTCACTGCGTCCCATTTCCGTCTGTCACTGCATCCCATTTTCCACTGTCACTGCATCCCATTTCCCAGTCACTGCATCCCATTTCCCTCAGTCACTGCATCCCATTCCACTCAGTCACTGCATCCCATTCAACTCAGTCACTGCATACCATTTCACTCAGTGAGTGCATCACATTTGCCTCAGTCACTGCATCCTATTTCTTCAGTCACTGCATCTCCTTTCCACAGTCACGGCAATTCCATTTCACTCAGTCACTGCGTCCCATTTCACTCAGTCACTGCGTCCCATTTCCATCAGTCACTGCATCCCATTTCCCACTGTCACTGCATCCCATTTCCCACTGTCACTGCATCCCATTTCCCTCAGTCACTGCATCCCATTTCCCTCAGTCACTGCATCCCATTTCCTCAGTCACTGCATCCCATTTCCCTCAGTCACTGCATCCCATTTCCCTCAGTCACTGCATCCCATTTCCTCAGTCACTGCATCCCATTTCCTCAGTCACTGCATCTCCTTTCCACAGTCACGGCAATTACATTTCACTCTGTCACTGCGTCCCATTTCACTCAGTCACTGCGTCCCATTTCCATCAGTCACTGCATCCCATTTCCCACTGTCACTGCATCCCATTTCCCTGTCACTGCATCCCATTTTCCCTCAGTCACTGCATCCCATTTCCCTCAGTCACTGCATCCCATTTCCTCAGTCACTGCATCCCATTTCCTCAGTCACTGCATCTCCTTTCCACAGTCACGGCAATTACATTTCACTCTGTCACTGCGTCCCATTTCACTCAGTCACTGCGTCCAATTTCCATCAGTCACAGCATCCCATTGCCGTCAGTCACTGCATCCCATTGTCCTCAGCACTGCATCCCATTGTCCTCAGTCACTGCATCCCATTTCCCTCAGTCACTGCATCCCATTTCACTCAGTCACTGCATCCCATTTCACTCAGTCACTGCATCCCATTTCACTCAGTCACTGCATCCCATTTCGCTCAGACACTGCATCCCATTTCCGTCAGTCACTCCATCCCATTTCCCTCAGTCGCAGCATCCTATACCCCACAGACACTGCATTTCCTTTCCATAAGACACTGCATCGCATTTCACTCAGTCACTGCATCCCATTTCACTCAGTCACTGCATCCATTTCCATCAGTCACTGCATCCCATTACCCTCAGTCACTGCATCGCATTACCCTCAGTCGCAGCATCCCATTTCCCACAGACACTGCATTTCCTTTCCCTTAGTCAATGCATCTCATTTCCACCAGTCACTGCATCCCATTCCACACCCCACTGCATCCCATTGTCCTCAGTCACTGCATCCCATTCCACTCAGTCACTGCATCCTATTTCCTCAGTCAATGCATCTCCTTTCCACAGTCACGGCAATTCCATTTCATTCAGTCACTGCGTCCCATTTCACTCAGCCACTGCGTCCCATTTCACTCAGTCACTGCGTCCCATTTCCGTCTGTCACTGCATCCCATTTTCCACTGTCACTGCATCCCATTTCCCAGTCACTGCATCCCATTTCCCTCAGTCACTGCATCCCATTTCACTCAGTCAGTGCGTCGCATTTCACTCAGGCACTGTATCCCATTTCCCTAAGTCAGTGTACCCCAAGCCCGCTCAGGGACTGCATCACTATTAACTCAGTCACTCCTTCCCAGTACCTCCGTCACTGCATCCCATTTCACTCAGTCACTGCTTCCATTTCCATCAGTCACTGCATCCCATTACCCTCAGTCACTGCTTCCCATTCCACTCAGTCACTGCATCCCATTTCACTCAGTCACTGCATCACATTTCCCTCAGTCACTGCATCTCATTTCCACCAGTCACTGCATCTCATTTCCACCAGTCACTGCATCCCATTTTATTCCCCACTGGATCTCATTTCACGCAGCCACTGTATCGCATTTCACTCAGTCACAGCATCACATTCCACTCAGTCACTGCATCCCATTTCACTCAGTCACTGCATCCCATTCCACTCAATCACTGCATCCCATTCCACTCAGTCACTGCATCACATTTCCTTCAGTCACTGCATCCCATTTCCTCAGTCACTGCATCTCCTTTCCACAGTCACGGCAATTCCATTTCACTCAGTAACTGTGTCCCATTTCACTCAGTCACTGCGTCCCATTTCCATCAGTCACTGCGTCCCATTTCCATCAGTCACTGCGTCCCATTTCCCACGGTCACTGCATCCCATTTCCCAGTCACTGCATCCCATTTCCCTCAGTCACTGCATCCCATTTCCCTCAGTCACTGCATCCCATTTCACTCAGTCTCTACATCCCATTTCACTCATTCACTGCATCCCATTACCCTGAGTCACTGCATCCCATTAACTTCAGTCGCAGGATCCCATTTCAAACAGACACTGCATACCATTTCCATCAGTCACTGCATCTCATTTCACTCAGTCACTGCATCCCAGTTCACTCAGCCACTGCATCCCAGTTCACTCAGCCACTGCATCCCAGTTCACACAGTCACCGCATCCCAGTTCACACAGTCACCACATCCCAGTTCACAAAGTCACCGCATCCCATTTCCGTCAGTCACCGTATCCGATTTCTGTCAGTCACCGCGCATTTCACTCAGTCACTGCATCTCATTTCACTCATGCACTGCATCCCATTTCACGCAGTCACTGCATCGCATTTCACTCAGTCACTGCATCCCATTTGACTCAGTCACTGCATCCCATTCGACTCAGTCACTGCATCCCATTTCACTCAGTCAGTGCATCCCATTTCACATAGGCACTGTATCCCATTTCCCTAAGTCAATGCATCCCAAGCCCGCTCAGGCACTGCATCCCTATTAACTCAGTCACTCCTTCCCAGTACCTCCGTCACAGCGTCGCATTTCACTTAGTCACTGCGTCCCATTTCCATCAGTCACTGCATCCCATTTCCTACTGTCACTGCATCCCATTTCCCAGTCACTGCATCCCATTTCCCTCAGTCACTGCATCCCATTGCCCTCAGTCACTGCATCCCATTGCCCTCAGTCACTGCATCCCATTGCCCTCAGTCACTGCATCCCATTGCCCTCAGTCACTGCATCCCATTTCACTCAGTCACTGCATCCCATTTCACTCAGTCACTGCATCCCATTTCACTCAGTCACTGTATCCCATTTCACTCAGTCACTGCATCCCATTCCATTCAGTCACTGCATCCCATTTCCCTCAGTCACTGCATCTCCTTTCCACAGTCACGGCAATTCCATTTCACTCAGTCACTGCGTCCCATTTCACTCAGTCACTGCGTCCCATTTCACTCAGTCACTGCGTCCCATTTCACTCAGTCACTGCATCCCATTACCCTCAGTCACTGCATCCCATTAACTTCAGTGGCAGGATCCCATTTCAAACAGACACTGCATCCCATTTCCGTCAGTCACTGCATCCCATTTCCCTCAGTCACTGCATCCCATTTCCCTCAGTCACTGTCTCCCATTTCCCTCAGTCACTGTCTCCCATTTCCCTCAGTCACTGTCTCCCATTTCCCTCAGTCACTGCATCCCACTTCCCTCAGTCACTGCATCCCACTTCCCTCAGTCACTGCATCCCATTTCACTCAGTCACTGCATCCCATTTCACTCAGCCACTGCATCCCAGTTCACATAGTCACCGCATCCCAGTTCACACAGTCACCACATCCCAGTTCACAAAGTCAGCGCATCCCATTTCCGTCAGTCACTGCATCACAGTTCCATCAGTCACTGTATCCGATTTCTATCAGTCACTGCGCGCATTTCACGCAGTCACTGCATCGCATTTCACTCGGTCACTGCTTCCCATTTCACTCAGTCACTGCATCACATTTCACTCAGGCACAGTATCCCATTTCCCTAAGTCACTGCACCCCAAGCCCGCTCGGGCACTGCATCCCTATTAACTCAGTCACTCCTTCCCAGTACCTCCGACACTGCATCCCATTTCACTCAGTCACTGCTTCCATTTCCATCAGTCACTGCATCCCATTACCCTCAGTCCCAGCATCCCATTTCCCACAGACACTGCATTTCTTTTCCCAAAGACACTGCATCTTATTTCCACCAGTCACTGCTTCCCGTTTCATTCCCCAATGCATCTCATTTCACGCAGTCACTGCATCGCATTTCACTCAGTCACTGCATCCCATTCCACTCAGTCACTGCATCCCATTCAACTCAGTCACTGCATACCATTTCACTCAGTGAGTGCATCACATTTGCCTCAGTCACTCCATCCTATTTCTTCAGTCACTGCATCTCCTTTCCACAGTCACGGCAATTCCATTTCACTCAGTCACTGCGTCCCATTTCACTCAGTCACTGCGTCCCATTTCCATCAGTCACTGCATCCCATTTCCCACTGTCACTGCATCCCATTTCCCAGTCACTGCATCCCATTTCCCTCAGTCACTGCATCCCATTTCCCACTGTCACTGCATCCCATTTCCTCAGTCACTGCATCCCATTTCCCTCAGTCACTGCATCCCATTTCCCTCAGTCACTGCATCCCATTTCCTCAGTCACTGCATCCCATTTCCTCAGTCACTGCATCTCCTTTCCACAGTCACGGCAATTACATTTCACTCTGTCACTGCGTCCCATTTCACTCAGTCACTGCGTCCCATTTCCCACTGTCACTGCATCCCATTTCCCAGTCACTGCATCCCATTTCCCTCAGTCACTGCATCCCATTTCCCACTGTCACTGCATCCCATTTCCTCAGTCACTGCATCCCATTTCCCTCAGTCACTGCATCCCATTTCCCTCAGTCACTGCATCCCATTTCCTCAGTCACTGCATCCCATTTCCTCAGTCACTGCATCTCCTTTCCACAGTCACGGCAATTACATTTCACTCTGTCACTGCGTCCCATTTCACTCAGTCACTGCGTCCAATTTCCATCAGTCACAGCATCCCATTGCCGTCAGTCACTGCATCCCATTGTCCTCAGTCACTGCATCCCATTGTCCTCAGTCACTGCATCCCATTTCCCTCAGTCACTGCATCCCATTTCACTCAGTCACTGCATCCCATTTCACTCAGTCACTGCATCCCATTTCACTCAGTCACTGCATCCCATTTCACTCAGTCACTGCATCCCATTTCGCTCAGACACTGCATCCCATTTCCGTCAGTCACTCCATCCCATTTCCCTCAGTCGCAGCATCCTATACCCCACAGACACTGCATTTCCTTTCCATAAGACACTGCATCGCATTTCACTCAGTCACTGCATCCCATTTCACTCAGTCACTGCATCCATTTCCATCAGTCACTGCATCCCATTACCCTCAGTCACTGCATCGCATTACCCTCAGTCGCAGCATCCCATTTCCCACAGACACTGCATTTCCTTTCCCTTAGTCAATGCATCTCATTTCCACCAGTCACTGCATCCCATTTCACACCCCACTGCATCCCATTGTCCTCAGTCACTGCATCCCATTCCACTCAGTCACTGCATCCTATTTCCTCAGTCAATGCATCTCCTTTCCACAGTCACGGCAATTCCATTTCATTCAGTCACTGCGTCCCATTTCACTCAGCCACTGCGTCCCATTTCACTCAGTCACTGCGTCCCATTTCCGTCTGTCACTGCATCCCATTTTCCACTGTCACTGCATCCCATTTCCCAGTCACTGCATCCCATTTCCCTCAGTCACTGCATCCCATTTCCCTCAGTCACTGCATCCCATTTCCCTCAGTCACTGCATCCCATTACCATCAGTCACTACATCCCATTACCCTCAGTCACTGCACCACAGTACGCTCAGTCACAGCATCCCATTTCCAACAGTGACTGCATCCCATTGCCAACAGTCACTGCAATCCATTTCCAACAGTCACTGCATCCCATTTCCAAGAGTCAGTGTATCCCATTTCACTCAGCCACTGCATTCCATTTCCCTCAGTCACTGCATCCCAAATCACTCAATCACTGCAGGCCATTTCACTCCTTGACTGCATCCCATTTCACTCATTGACTGCATCCCATTTCACTCTGACACTGCGTCCCGTTTCCCTCAGTCACTGCATCCCATTACCGTCCGTCACTCCATCCAATTACTGTCAGTCACCGCATCCCATTTCGATCAGTCACTGCATTCCATTTCCACCAGTTACTGCATCCCATTTCACTAAGACAGTGCATCCCATTTCACTAAGACAGTGCATCTCATTTCTCTCAGCCACTGTATCCAATTTCCCTCAGTCACTGTACTCCAAGCCCGCTCGGGCACTGCATCCCTATTAACTCAGTCACTCCTTCCCAGGACCTCAGTCACTGCATCCCATGTCCCACAGTAACTGCATCCCATTTCCATCAGGCACTGCAGCTCATGTCAATCTGTCACTGCATTCAATTTCCATCAGTCACTGCATCTCATTTCACTCATTAACTGCATCCCATTTCAATCAGACACTGCATCCCAGTTCACTCAGTCACTGCATCCAATTTCCCTCAGTCACTGCATCCCATTTCCATCAGTCACTGGTTCCCGTATCTCACAGACGCTGCATTCAATTTCCGACACTCACGGTATCCCATTTCCCACTGCATCTCATTTCAATCAGTGATTGCATCCTACTTCCCACAAATACTGCATCCCATTTCGCTCAGTCACTGCATCTCATTTCACTTGGTCACTGCATCCAATTTCGCTCATTCACTGCATCCCATTTCCCTCAGTCACTGCATCTCATTTCCGTCAAACAATGCATCTCATTGCACTCAGTCACTGCATCGCATTTCACTCAGTCACTGCTTCGCATTTCACTCAGTCACTGCATCGCATTTCACTCAGTCACTGCATCGCATTTCACTCAGTCACTGCATCCCATTTCCCTCAGTCACTGCATCCCATTTCCCTCAGTCACTGCATCCCATTTCCCTCAGTCACTGCATCGCATTTCACTCAGTCACTGCATCGCATTTCACTCAGTCACTGCATCCCATTTCCGTCAGTCACTGCATCCCATTACCCTCAGTCGCAGCATCCCATTTCGCACAGACACTGCATTTCCTTTCCCTTCGTCACTGCATCTCATTTCCACCAGTCACTGCATCCCATTTCACTCAGCCACTGCATCCCAGTTCACATCGTCACCGCATCCCAGTTCACACAGTCACCGCATCCCAGTTCCGTCAGTCATTGCATCCCAGTTCCATCAGTCACTGTATCCGATTTCTATCAGTCACTGCGCGCATTTCACTCAGTCACTGCATCTCATTTCACTCATTCACTGCATCCCATTTCACGCAGTCACTGCATCCCATTTCACTCAGTCACTGCACCCCAAGCCCGCTCGGGCACTGCATCCCTATAAACTCAGTCACTCCTTCCCAGTACCTCAGTCACTGCATCGCATTTCACTCAGTCACTGCATCCCATTTCACTCAGTCAAGGCATCCATTTCCATCGGTCAGTACATCCCATTACCCTCAGTCACTGCATCCCATTACCCTCAGTCACTGCATCCCATTACCCTCAGTCGCAGCAACCCATTTCCCACAGACACTGCATTTCCTTTCCCTTAGTCATTGCATCTCATTTCCAGCAGTCACTGCATCCCATTTCACGCCCCACTCAGCCACTGTATCGCATTTCACTCAGCCACTGCATCCCAGTTCACATAGTCACCGCATCCCAGTTCACACAGTCACCACATCCCAGTTCACAAAGTCAGCGCATCCCATTTCCGTCAGTCACTGCATCCCTGTTCCATCAATCTCTGTATCTGATTTCTATCAGTCACTGCGCGCATTTCACTCAGTCACTGCATCTCATTTCACTGATTCACTGCATCCCATTTCACTCAGTCACTGCATCGCATTTCACTCAGTCACTGCATCGCATTTCACTCAGTCACTGCATCGCATTTCACTCAGTCACTGCATCCCATTTCATTCAGTCAGTGCGTCACATTTCACTCAGGCACTGTATCCCATTTCCCTAAGTCACTGCACCCCAAGCCCGCTCGGGCACTGCATCCCTATTAACTCAGTCACTCCTACCCAGTACCTCCGTCACTGCATCCCATTTCACTCAGTCACTGCTTCCATTTCCATCAGTCATTGCATCCCATTACCCTCAGTCCCAGCATACCATTTCCCACAGACACTGCATTTCATTTCCACCAGTCACTGCATCCCATTTCAATCCCCACTGCATCTCATTTCATGCAGTCACTGCATCGCATTTCATGCAGTCACTGCATCGCATTTCACTCAGTCACTGCATCGCATTTCACTCAGTCACTGCATCCCATTTCACTCAGTCACTGCATCCCATTTCACTCAGTCACTGCATCCCATTCCACTCAGTCACTGCATCCCATTCCACTCAGTCAGTGCATCACATTTCCCTCAGTCACAGCATCCTATTTCCTCAGTCAATGCATCTCCTTTCCACAGTCACGGCAATTCCATTTCACTCAGTCACTGCGTCCCATTTCACTCAGCCACTGCGTCCCATTTCACTCAGTCACTGCATCGCATTTCACTCAGTCACTGCATCGCATTTCACTCAGTCACTGCATCCCATTTCACACAGTCACTGCATCCCAATTCCCTCAGTCACTGCATCCCATGTCCGTGTGTCACTGCATCTCATTTCACTCAGTCACTGCATCCCATTTCACTCAGTCACTGCATCCCATTACCCTCAGTCACTGCATCCCATTAACTTCAGTCGCAGGATCCCATTTCAAACAGACACTGCATCCCATCTCCGTCAGTCACTGCATACCATTTCCATCAGACACTGCATCTCATTTCACTCAGTCACTGCATCCCATTTCCGTCAGTCACTGCATCCCTATTAACTCAGTCACTCCTTCCCAGTACCTCAGTCACTGCATCGCATTTCACTCAGTCACTGCATCCCATTTCACTCAGTCACTGCATCCATTTCCATCAGTCACTGCATCCCATTACCCTCAGTCGCAGCATCCCATTTCCCACAGACACTGCATTTCCTTTCCCTTCGTCACTGCATCTCATTTCCACCAGTCACTGCATCCCATTTCACTCCCCACTGCATCCCATTTCACTCCCCACTGCATCCCATTTCACTCAGCCACTGCATCCCATTTCACTCAGCCACTGCATCCCATTTCACTCAGCCACTGCATCCCAGTTCACATCTTCACCGCATCCCAGTTCACACAGTCACCACATCCCAGTTCACACAGTCACCGCATCCCAGTTCCGTCAGTCATTGCATCCCAGTTCCATCAGTCACTGTATCCGATTTCTATCAGTCACTGCGCGCATTTCACTCAGTCACTGCATCTCATTTCACTCATTCACTGCATCCCATTTCACGCAGTCACTGCATCCCATTTCACTCAGTCACTGCACCCCAAGCCCGCTCGGGCAATGCATCCCTATAAACTCAGTCACTCCTTCCCAGTACCTCAGTCACTGCATCGCATTTCACTCAGTCACTGCATCCCCTTTCACTCAGTCACGGCATCCATTTCCATCAGTCAGTACATCCCATTACCCTCAGTCACTGCATCCCATTACCCTCAGTCGCAGCATCCCATTTCCCACAGACACTGCATTTCCTTTCCCTTCGTCATTGCATCTCATTTCCAGCAGTCACTGCATCCCATTTCACGCCCCACTGCATCCCATTTCACTCAGCCACTGCATACCATTTCACTCAGCCACTGCATCCCAGTTCACATAGTCACCGCATCCCAGTTCACACAGTCACCACATCCCAGTTCACAAAGTCACCGCATCCCATTTCCGTCAGTCACTGCATCCCAGTTCCATCAATCACTGTATCCGATTTCTATCAGTCACTGCATCTCATTTCACTCATTCACTGCATCTCATTTCACGCAGTCACTGCATCGCATTTCATTCAGTCACTGCATCGCATTTCATTCAGTCACTGCATCGCATTTCACTCAGTCACTGCATCCCATTTCATTCAGTCAGTGCGTCACATTTCACTCAGGCACTGTATCCCATTTCCCTAAGTCACTGCACCCCAAGCCCGCTCGGTCACTGCATCCCTATTAACTCAGTCACTCCTACCCAGTACCTCCGTCACTGCATCCTATTTCACTCAGTCACTGCTTCCATTTCCATCAGTCATTGCATCCCATTACGCTCAGTCCCAGCATACCATTTCCCACAGACACTGCATTTCATTTCCCGAAGACACTGCATCTTATTTCCACCAGTCACTGCATCCCATTTCATTCCCCACTGCATCTCATTTCACGCAGTCACTGCATCGCATTTCACTCAGTCACTGCATACCATTTCACTCAGTCACTGCATACCATTTCACTCAGTCACTACATCCCATTTCACTCAGTCACTGCATCCCATTTCACTCAGTCACTGCATCCCATTTCACTCAGTCACTGCATACCATTTCACTCAGTCACTGCATACCATTTCACTCAGTCACTGCATCCCATTTCACTCAGTCACTGCATCCCATTTCACTCAGTCACTGCATCCCATTTCACTCAGTCACTGCATACCATTTCACTCAGTCACTGCATACCATTTCACTCAGTCACTGCATACCATTTCCCTCAGTCACTGCATACCATTTCCCTCAGTCACTGCATTCTATTTCCTCAGTCAATGCATCTCCTTTCCACAGTCACGGCAATTCCATTTCACTCAGTCACTGCGTCCCATTTCACTCAGTCACTGCATCGCATTTCACTCAGTCACTGCATCACATTTCACTCAGTCACTGCATCACATTTCACTCAGTCACTGCATCACATTTCACTCAGTCACTGCATCACATTTCACTCAGTCACTGCATCACATTTCACACAATCACTGCATCCCATGTCCCACAGTCACTGCATCCCATTTTCATCAGTCACTGTTTCCGGTATTTCTCAGACCCTGCATTAAATTTCCACACACTCACTGCATCCCATTCCCCTCAGTCACTGCATCGCATTTCACTCAGTGACTGCAACACATTTCACTCACTGACTGCATCCCATTTCACTCAGTGACTGAATCACATTTCACTCAGTCACTGCATCCCATTTCATTCAGCCTCTGCATCACATTTAACTCAGTCAGTGCATCACATTTAACTCAGTCAGTGCATCCCATTTCACTCAGTCAGTGCTTCCCATTTCACTCAATCACTGCATCCCATTTCACTCAATCATTGCATCTCCTTCACCAGAGTCACTGCATCCCATGTCCCTCAGTCACTGTTTCCCCTATCTCACAGACACTGCATCCCATTTCCCTCAGTCACCGCATATCATTTCCCTCAGTCACTGCATCACATTCCCCTCAGTCACTGCCTCCCATTGCCCTCAGTCACTGCCTCCCATTGCCCTCAGTCACTGCATCCCATTGCCCTCAGTCACTGCATCCCATTGTCCTCAGTCACTGCATCCCATTGTCCTCAGTCACTGCATCCCATTGTCCTCATTCACTGCATCCCATTTCACTCAGTCACTGCATCCCATTTCACTCAGTCACTGCATCCCATTACCCTCAGTCACTGCATCCCATTACCCTCAGTCACTGCATCCCATTACCTTCAGTTGCAGGATCCCATTTCCAACAGACACTGCATCCCATTTCACTCAGTCACTGCATCCGATTCCCCTCAGTCACTGCATCCCATTTCCCTCAGTCACTGCATCCCATTTCCTCAGTCACTGCATCTCCTTTACACAGTCATGACAATCCCATTTCACTCAGTCACTGCATCCCAGTTCAGTCAGTCACTGCATCCCATTTCACTCAGTCACTGCGTCCCATTTCACGCAGTCACTGCATCCCATTTAAGGCGGTCACTGCTTCGCATTTCACTCAGTCACTGCATCCCATTTCACTCAATCACTGCATCTCCTTCACCACAGTCACTGCATCCCATTTCCCTCAGTCACTGCACCTCATTTCACTCAGTCACTGCATCCCATTTCACTCAATCACTGCATCTCCTTCACCACAGTCACTGCATCCCATGTCCCTCAGTCACTGTTTCCCCTATCTCACAGACACTGCATCCCATTTCCCTCAGTCACCGCATATCATTTCCCTCAGTCACTGCATCACATTCCCCTCAGTCACTGCCTCCCATTGCCCTCAGTCACTGCCTCCCATTGTCCTCAGTCACTGCATCCCATTGTCCTCAGTCACTGCGTCCCATTTCACTCAGTCACTGCGTCCCATTTCACTCAGTCACTGCATCCCATTTCCTCAGTCACTGCATCTCCTTTCCACCGTCATGGCAATCCCATTTCACTCAGTCACTGCATCCCAGTTCAGTCAGTCACTGCATCCCATTTCACTCAGTCACTGCGTCCCATTTCACGCAGTCACTGCATCCCATTTAAGGCGGTCACTGCTTCGCATTTCACTCAGTCACTGCATCCCATTTCACTCAATCACTGCATCTCCTTCACCACAGTCACTGCATCCCATTTCCCTCAGTCACTGCACCTCATTTCACTCAGTCACTGCATCCCATTTCACTCAATCACTGCATCTCCTTCACCACAGTCACTGCATCCCATTTCCAACAGTCACTGCAGCCCATTTCACTCAGTCACTGCATCGCATTTCACTCAGTCACTGCATCGCATTTCACTCAGTCACTGCATCCCATTTCCATCAGTCACAGTTTCCCGTATCTCTCAGACGCTGTATTCAAATTCCAAAACTCACTGCATCCCATTCCCCTCAGTCACTGCATCCCATTACCCTTAGTCACAGTATGCCATTTCCCACAGTCACTGCATCTTCTTTCCCTCAGTCACTGCATCCCATTTCCATCAGTCACTGCATCCCATCTCCCTCAGTCACTGCACATCATGTCCCTCAGTCACTGCACCCCATGTCCCTCAGTCACTGCATCCCATGTCCCTCAGTCGCTGCATCCCATTGCCCTCAGTCGCTGCATCCCACTTCACTCAGTCACTGCATCCCATTTCACTCATCTGGATAGTACTCACTTATTACCATCCCACCTACCTTCCCCAGCACCTCCTCCCCCTCCACGCTATTTGTTTCTGAGCTCCCTTCCACCCTCCATTTCTCAGGAAGGGTCCTGACCCAAAACCTCAACTTTCTTGAGCCTCAGGTGAGGGTTGTTAAGAAAGCATATGGTGTTTTGGCTTTCATTAACAGGGGGATTGAGTTTAAGAGTCGTGAGATCTTGTTGCAGCTCTATAAAACTTTGGTTAGTCCGCACTTGGAATACTGCGTCCAGTTCTGGGCGCCCTATTATAGGAAAGATGTGGATGCTTTGGAGAGGGTTCAGAGGAGGTTTACCAGGATGCTGCCTGGACTGGAGGGCTTATCTTATGAAGAGAGGTTGACTGAGCTCGGTCTCTTTTCATTGGAGAAAAGGAGGAGGAGAGGGGACCTAATTGAGGTATACAAGATAATGAGAGGCATAGATAGAGTCGATAGCCAGAGACTATTTCCCAGGGCAGAAATGGCTAGCACGAGGGGTCATAGTTTTAAGCTGGTTGGTGGAAAGTATAGAGGGGATGTCAGAGGCAGGTTCTTTACGCAGAGAGTTGTGAGAGCATGGAATGCGTTGCCAGCAGCAGTTGTGGAAGCAAGGTCATTGGGGTCATTTAAGAGACTGCTGGACATGCATATGGTCACAGAAATTTGAGGGTGCATCCATGAGGATCAATGGTCGGCACAACATTGTGGGCTGAAGGGCCTGTTCTGTGCTGTACTGTTCTATGTTCTATGTTCTATGTTCTATGTTCTCTGATGCTGCCTGCCCTGCTGTGTTCCTCCAGCTCCACAATGTGTTATCTCAGACACCAACATTGGCAGGTCTTACCATCTGGATAACTCATTCTCACCTTGCAACAAGTGATTTCTCGTCATTTTCTTTTCAGATTACGCATGTACATGTATATACATAAATATACATATAACACTTTTATGCCTGAACCACTAACCTAGAGGATATTTTAAAAGAGTCTCTTCATATCTGCATGCAAGAAAAATCATCAAGCTCATGACTTTCATTTTAGGAATAACTCGAACATTCAAAGTACTCACAGTCAGTGTCCCATTTCCTTGACCAGTCAATTTGATGTGAATCTTTCTTCCAAGTGGAAACTATAACAGCAATTATATTTGAGAATCAAACTCTTCATTGCATCACCAATATTTCCTTGTCTGTTTGAAACGTAAGATAATGAAATCATCATGGACAGATTGGCCAACAATGTAATCTAATGTGTGTTATGGCAACTGAAAATCACAACCATTGAAGTGATCTTTAAAAAGCTGTTGTCATACAACAGAGCACTTTTTGAGGTGCAGTGATGAACATACTTCCTGAGATGCAAATAATATATGCCCAATTAATTCCAAAGAATAACTTGACAATTAAAAAGAAGCTAAAAATCTCTTTACATTGTGATGCTTGTCAGATTGCTATTAGTCAATGGAAATCGTTCAGAACAATTATTTATTCCCAGATGAAAAGGAAGTGTATACATTTCATTTTCACATTTCATTCAAGAGAGAAAAAAAACACCCTTATGAATGCATTGTCAAACAAGAAGACTCACTAAAAAAGTTACTTGGCCCATTGAATTTCCTCCATCATTCGGTGAGGTCATTGTTGATCACATTGCATTTATCATGATACAACATTTCCACCAAACCCTCCTTGTAGCTAATACATTCCAATCCAAGTAACATCCTGGTAAATCTCTGTTTCTCTGTCATGCCTTGTCTTTCGAAATATTTTTGAGTCATCTACAAATTTAGCCACAGCACATGCACCTCTTTCCTCCAAGTCATTAATAAACAAGCACAAGAGCTGTGGTTCCTTCAGCGCGACCTCATTTCTTACTGACAAGCCAACCCTGGCATCTCTGTCCATTTGTATCAGACAGAATGGGAACTGAAGATGCTTCAGAATCCAAGGTAACAAAGTGTGGAGCTGGATGAACACAGCAGGATGAACACACAGAAGTAGAAGGGTCGAGGCCCGAAACGTCAGCTTTTGTGCTCCTGAGATGCTGCTTGGCCTGCTCTGCTCATCCAGTTCCACACTTACTTATCTCTGTCCATTTGCCTGTTCTTTCTATCGGACATGAATCATTGGATATTTCGTTCCTAACACTTACCCCTAACAACCTTGTCTCTGTGATACCCAGAGTGATGTATCTGTCAATTTCAATGCGCACCACAAACTCATTCACTTAGTTTCATACACTCCCTGCAATTAAATACAACATCTTCAGTCTGGCATTTACAGCCACCCTTCTTATCTGCTGCACCTGAAGTGAGAGTCATGAACATTTCCAAACTTTTTGTCCTATTACTTGCTCTGGAAACTTTGCTGAGCACTTACCAGCTTCTAACTTTTTCCATAATTTTCCATGCAACTGCGCTCACCCACTCCAGGCATTTTATTTTAGCGCCCTACCCCGAGACCTTGCTCTGTATTTTGCCAGGAGACTTGTCCCAATATGATTCTCGTCGAGCCGATACCACCAGAACAACTCCCTCCTTCCCCGTACCGATGCCAATGTCCCATGAATTCAAACACATTTCTGCCATGCCACCATTTGAACAATGCATTTACATCTATAAATTATGCTCACACCGTGCCAAATTGCTCAGATAGTAATCCAGAGATTATTACCATTCTGGTTCTGCTTTCTCACCTCAGCACCTTGGCGCTCATAATCCCTCAGCAGAACCTCTTTCCTCTTTCTTCCATATCAATGGTACCTGTGTGGACCACAAAAGCTGGATTTCTACTCCCCCCACTTCAAGATCCTTTGTAGCCGAGATGGAATATCCTGAACCTGGGCACCAGGCAGGCAACACTACTTTCGAGACTCTCGATCCTCATCACAACCAACAGTGTTCATTCCCCTAACTATACCACCTCTGATTATAACTACATTTCACTTTTTATCTCCTCTGGAATGTCCCCCTGTACCACAGTGCTACAGTCAGTTTACTCATCTTCCCTATACCCTGCACTCTCATCCACACAGGAAGAAAAAATCTCAAACCTGTTAGATAAGATCAAAGGCCAAGGTTCCTTCTGCACTACATCTTGGATCCTTCCACCTGCCCTGTTCTTTGTCACACTCTCACGTCTCTGGCCACTGACCGAGTTTCAGCTAGTTAATCTAAGGTGTGTGACTGCCTCCTGAGGCACAGCATTCCCCGGTAACTGTCCCCCACATGATTTGTTGATTGGTAAAAACTGAGATTCCAGTTCATTAACCCTGAGCTGGAGTATGGGGTCTGACCACTACCCCGTCACGTAGGTATAAATCATCGTCTGGCCTGGCATCTCCATTTCAATTACTTCGATCTTAATTTGATTTGAAAACATTCTGGTCTTTTAGTTTGTAGCCTGTAAATATTTCTCCGATTTACTTGCAATCTGAAAGCTACCGATAATAGATTCTTAAACCAGAAGCGATCACCAACCAATGAGCCTGGTTCACCCTCCGGGTCCCTGATTCTGGCTTCAATTTACCCTGTCTCAAAAAAAAATGCTTACAAACTATCAGGCAAAAAAAGCAAGCAAATGGCACCTCTTACACTCTGCACTGACTTACCGCATTGCCACCAAGTTCCCCAAAATATATATTCACTTGGTGCATTTCACTCGAGATGTGATCTCTCCTTCCAGAACGTGCAAAGCATACTGATCCAAAGCAATATACTACCTTCAAAACCTCAGCTCTCAGCTTATTACTTTTGAGTACATTCTCAAATGCTTTCTCCAAGTCCAAACACAACACATTTACTGGTTTTCCTCTATTAATTCTCCTTTCAAAACTTCCTCCAAAAACCCAAACAAATTAGCCAGACATAATTTCTCTTTCAGCAGGCTATGGTGATTCTGTTTGATAAGATTCTGATTTTCCAAATGTTCTGCTATTATTTTCTTCATAGTTGATTGCCACATATTTCCAACAATAGATGTCAGGCTGTTTCGATTGTAGTTATCTTCTTTTTGCCTCTCTCCTTTTTCAATAGGGACGTCACATCGGCATTTTTCCAGCCCTCAGATGCTTCTCTAGAATCTAAACCTTTTTGGGAAATTACAATCAATGCATATACCGACTCTGAAGCTCATTGTTTAGAATCTTAGAAAGTCAACCATCACGGCAAAGAGTCTAATCTGCTTTTACTCCATTAGATTGTCTATTGCTACTTCTCTAATGGTAGTGATGGTGTGGTAGTGATGTGTTTAATTCCTCCCTGTGTTCTGTAGTAATAAGGGGATCCTTGAAGTATCTTCCACTGTAAAGACTACCCTTCTCTCATTGTGGTTGTTCCTTGATTTAAAAATTAACCTGGCCATCTCAGCCGAGCATATAATTAATGGCATTACCTCTAAAACCTTCTCTGCTAAAGTGTACAATAAATTGCTACAACCTGAAAGAAGTAATTCTTCCCCTAAATTAATAGGCAACCAATTTGAAAATATGGCCTCTGGTCATAAAATCTTTCACAAATAGGAGTAATCTCTACGGATATACACTATCAAGTCTCTTAAGCATCTTAAATGTTGAAAAAATGAGATTTTCTTCAAACTTATAAACTCCAATGAATGTAGCCCAACTTTCCTTAGCATTGCTGTAAAGACTACCCTTTTCTCATTATCACTGATAATGGGAAGCTCAGATGCTGGAGAATCCAAGATAACAAAGTGTGAAGCTGGATGAACACAGCAGGCCAAGCAACATCTCAGGAGCACAAAAGCTGACGTTTCAGGCCTCGACCCTTTTCTCATTATCATTGTTTCTTGATTTAAAAATTAACCTGGCCGTTACAACCTCGCATATGATTAATGGCATTACCTCGAAAATCTTCTTGGCTAAAGTGTTCAATAGATTGCTACAACCTGAAAGAAGTAATTCTTCCCTGAATTAATAGGCAACCAATTTGAAAATGTGGCCTCTGGTCGTAAAATCTTTCACAAATGGGAGTAATCTCTACGGATATACACTATCAAGCCTCTTAAGAATCTTAAATGTCGAAAAAATAAGTTTTTTTCAATCTTATAAACTCCAATGAATGTAGCCCAACTTTCCTAAGCATAGCAATCCCCTCCGCCATTTCCGAAATCAACCCAGTCAACATGAGGTGTACGGCCTCCGCAGCATTCGCTCTGTGGCCGTACATGACTTGTAAGTTACCATCCTGCTGCTACGTCTCTACTTCTATTTACGATGCAGTCCTCCGTCCATCCGAACATACTACCCTTGAACACATGGGCTCTTTTCTTTTGAGACACCTTACGAGCTGTAGCTTATCAAATGCTTTGTTGAAATCTCAATGTCAACTGGTGGTCCTTCATCAGTAATGTTTGTTTCCTTCTCAAAGCACTGTAGCAAGTTTGTCAAGTATTATTTCCCCGTTATGAAAGGATGTTAACTCTGTAGGATGTTATAGCACACTCAGTACCCTGTTATTTCATCTTTCATTGCCAGCATGAACATCTACCCAGGTTGACCTAAATTGGCAACACTTGCTTACTATTTTGTCCAAGTATCTTTGTAATAATGGTGTTATGTTCACAATCTTTCAATCCTCTGAGAATTTTCCACAATCTAAGGATTCTTGGAAGATTATCATCAGTGCCTCCATTGTATCTGTAGCTGCATTGTTCAACATGAGAGGATACAACTCATCATACCCCTTGGATATTTTCTCTACTGATTGGAGTCATGTTTGGAATTCTGTGCAGTGACATTCACTTTTAATAGTTTGCTAAATACTACCAGGAACAGAAATTGTGATCCAGCTGCAACTAAGCTAAAGCTTTCGGCACAGAAGAAAGTCTTGGAATTCATTATGACCCAAATAACTCCTGAAAAGGGCAATACAATTTGCCTCAGTCAATAAATGTTCTTTCTCCAACATCCTGAGATGCATTATCTGTATTTCTTCAAATTTACCACAGAATCTGTTTCAATCACCCTTTCAGCAATACGCATGACAACAATTCGGCATTCTTCGTCCCCCTGTAGCCTCTGTTGCACATGTGCATTGTTAGCTGATTATTTGTTTGTGTGCCTGCTTTTTTGCTCAAATGGATAAAGGTAAGTTCGTGTTCTTTTGTCATCAGAACTCTTGCCTCCTCACTCTCATCTTCCTTGTTTTATCCCTCTGCTGGAATATTTAATTTGTCGACATATCTGAAATATGTTGTCGAATGGATTGGGTTTTGTGCCATTGCATTCCCCAAAGCCCATCGACCCATCCTGTTGCTTGTTCTAACAGTTATTATCTTGCAGAGTGGAAAATGCAGTTTGAAAGCAATGGAACATTATTGATGAACAAGTTGATGCATAAATTGCTGCGATCTACCAAACTACAAACTCACCTTCAATTCATTCTCGGTCAGAGCATTATGCTGGCGCACATGAATCGTGTTCTCAATGGGACTTCCAAAACCATGGAATTGAATTTGCATGTTGATTTCTTCTTCCCTCTTCAGAAATGCAATGTCGTATCATGATGAAGCTTCCAAGGCAATGATTGTGTCCTTCAATGAAGGGAAAAGTGACTTTTAGATTCATGGAAATATTTCAGTACTTCCACATGCATGAAATGCAAACATTCTCCCTGCATGCTGACCCAAGTCCGCAAGACTAGGGCATGACCCAGTCTCATTTTATCCTATCTTTCTGATTTTACATGCCACGGGATAATCATTGCAGTGTAACAGAAATGTTGATCATGGAAATTTATCAGTGTTTTCATAAATAATGGCAAATTTTCAACATCTTGCAAGTGTATGAAGGCTCAATCTCATGACACCTTGCCTGCTGCACAAAGACATTCTTACACTGCTTTGAGTGTTAGGGCTCAAACAAAACACAATCATTACACAAATGCATCAACACGCTACTTTCAATAGGATCTGGCGCAGGCTTGGAGGGCCGAAGCGCCTGTTCCTGTGCTGTAATTTTCTTTGTTCTTTGACCAGATAAAAAGGAAAAGGGAGGTGTATAACAGTCATCAAGGGAACAAGAGTCCCTGTGGACGCACGAACGTCAACCAGGCCAACATCCCCAGCACTGAGGCACTGACCATCCTCGATCAGCTACAATGGGCTGGACACTTCATCTGTATGACTGACACGAGACTCTCCGCATGTTCTCATCCCAGCTTCAAAAAAGCAGGCGAGACCCAGATGTGCAGAGGAAGCACTCGGTGATAAACTCAAGTCCTCAATGGTGAAGTGCGACATTCCTGCAGACACCTGGGAATCGCCGGTCTCAGACGGCCTAAAGCCTGAAGAGCACCTGGGAAGGCATCAAACACTTTGAGGCTTGCCTTTGGAAGCAGCGGAAGCCATGCAGCCACACCAACACCTCCCTCACCCCTTCCCACGACTGCCTTCTGCCCCGAGTGCAACAGAGCCGACGGTAGCTGCATCGGTCTGTGCAGCCGGCGATCAATTCAGCCTGAGAGTGGGAGAGTGTCATCCATATCTGCGAGAAACCACCATGATGATGATGATGTATAGTGTGCAGGGGCATCTCGTCATAGCAATTCAGAGAACAAATACAGGGCAACAGAACGCTGGTGACCAAGATTAGGATGAGGGACAATCTCAAAATCTTCTACAAGTGTCTCAGAGGGAAAGAGAAAACCCAGGGAAAACCAGGTCTCATTAGGGATGAAGAGGCAAACGAATGGTTTGAACTGGAGGGCAATGTCAGGTGTTAAACGAGAATTTCACATCAGCTTTTACATGTGAGAAGGAGCACACAATTCTCGGACAGAATTAACAGAGAGTGGGGAGATGTTAGGTGTTTTGGTGAATTTAAAATTGGACAAATCCCAGGTTTGGATGAGGTGTATGCCACGATGCCCAGGGAGATGAGAGAAAACATTCCACTCGCCCTCATACAGAGATTTCAAAAGTACCAAAGGACTGGAGAACAGGTAACATAGTTCCACTTATCAAAATGCGTGACAAACATAAAGCAGAGTATTTCAGACCGGTGAGTATCACATCAGTAGATAGCAAAATATTGGAGAAAATTCTGAACGGCAGACTTAATTTCCATTTCAAGAAGTGGGGTCTGATCAGCGACCGTCAGCACAGCTTTGTCAGAGGGAGGTCACGCCTCACAAACTTAGATGATTCTTTCAAAGAGGTGACGGAGTGTGCAGATGGGAGTTGATGTAATGAAAATAGATTTCAGCAAAGACTTGGACAGGGTCCCAAATGGGAGCGTGGCAAAGAAGGTAAAGCTTGGGGGGTCCAGGAAAATACAGCAAGTTGAATCCAAAGTTACAGATTGGTCAAATGGGCAGGTCAACGGTAGATGGAATGTTAACCCTGATCAATAAGGCAATTTGGACAAACTAACAAGGCAAGGAATCATTCAAAGAAATGCCAGGACACTCGGAAGATCAGAGGAATGGTGTGATCTTGGGGTGCTTGTCCACAGATTCCTGAACATGGAATGGCAGCTTAAAAGGACAGTTCAGAAAGCACATGGCTCAAGAGCTGTACAGGACTTTGGTTAGGCCCCAGCTGAAGTGCTCAGTGCAGTTCTGGTCACTCCATGATAGAAAGGAGGTGTTTGCATTTGAGCACGTGTGGAGGACATTCATCAGGATGTTCTGAGGGGGTGAAGCATTTTAACTCTTGGGAGAGTCTGGATACGTTTGCGTTAGCAATAACTGCTAATGCTGGAGTCTGAGATCACACAGTGTGGAGCTGGAGGAACACTGCAGGCCAGGCAGCATCACTGTTGCCGATCTCTGATTAAAGGTCTAGGCCTGAAACATCAGCTTTTGTGCTCCCGAGATGCTGCTTGGCCTGTTGTGTTCAGCCAGCTCCACACTTTGTTCTCTTGGATTCTCCAGCATCTGCAGTTCCCATTGTATCTAGCATCACTGTTTTATCTGGATAAGGTTGGCTTGTTTTCTTTCGAGTAGAGAAGGTTGAAGGAGGTCCTGAAAAAATTGTTTAGATTAATATGGGTAGGGGCGAGGGAAAAAGAACGTCCATAATGGGGTCGGTCGGGGGGCGGTGGTGGCAGAGGAAGAGATACATACATTTAAGCTAAAAGCTCAGAAGGAATTTCAGGAAAGAAAAGACACCCAGTAGGTGCTGGGGGGTTGGAATTCATTGTCTGGGACTTCAGTTGAGGTGGATAATCTTTTCACATTAAAGAAAAAGGGTTGGTACAGCACTTAAAATGAAATAACATTCAAGGCAATGGGCCTATTGCTAGAACATGAGCCGAATGTCAACTTAGTGTGGGTTCAGTGGTTACAGACACAATGGAATGAAGTGCTTGTTCAATTCTGTAGAATTCTCTGATTCTATGATTCTGGAGCAGGGGACAGTGAGTGGACAGCACGGGACAGTTCACCTCTCTTCTCTTTTATCCATCTTCTATCTGCCTCCGCACTTCTCCCTATTTATTACAGAATCCCCTTCTCCTCCCCCATTTTTGAAGAAGGGTCTCGATCTGAAACGTCAGCTTTCTTGCTTCTCTGATGCTGCTCGGCCCGCTGTGTTCATCCAGTTCTACACCTTGCTCTCTCAGATTCTCCAGCATTGGCAAGTTCCTCCTATCTCTTGAGGAAACTTACTTGTTTTTGCACCCAAACTGTGGTGAGAATGTGGAACGCACCGACTGTGTGGGTGGTAGAGGCAGAAAGCATGATAACATTTAACAAGTCTGTGATTGGGCATTTGCGATGCCAAGGCATACAAGGCTCTGGGTCGAGTGCTGGGAAATGTGATGAGAATAGTTCGGGACTTGCATCTTGTGAGGGCACATACAATTTGCTGAAGGGTCTGTTCCATTGCCATAGCACTCTATTATGCTGTCCCTCAATGATCCTGTGACAAGCAAGTGAAGGTTTACAGAAACAGGTACTTTTCAAGGACAATGCCAAAAGGAAAAGTGATGCACAGGCAAAGTGCATGTAAGAATTTAACCAAGGATTAACACCATTGAAGAACTGGTATTTGTGCCAATGCACCAAACGTGCAGATGAAAATGCAGTGTCCAGTTTGATTGCAAACTGCAACAACCACCAGTTAGTAACATGATCAGTGGAAATATCTGAATGCCTGTTGTTGTGATCTCAAGCATTTACCTGCGTCGAGTGAAATCCACCACCATAGTCCTGTTGCATCGTTAGCCACCTCGCAATCGGTGTTGCATAGTCAATATCATTCCTTGACAACGCTTGAAGCAAGGCATAAGCAGTGGTTTCCACAGTCATCGCAAAAGCCTGTGCTGCTTCGATTGGATACGGCTTCTCGTCCTCCAACAATGGAGGCTTTCCAGTTACCGACATCAGAATCTGTCATTTGAGAAAGGGATTAGCTGAGAATAAAGTTTACATCATATAGATTTTTGTTTGCATTTCACCAACACAACAATGGTTTTCTGGTCAAGATCCACCATTATCTCACCACTGATGTCTATAACATTCTCCATACTTCCCGCTCAGTGATGGGTCCTTTTGTTTGGGAAAAATAGGCACCTTCGAATGCAAATGAATCAAGATGAGCTTTTGTTTCTCATCAGGCTACATGGCAGTTATTACAAGATGTTACGAACAAAAGGTGAAGAGGCAGATGAAACCATTCATAGCATCAGTCTGGATGATCTTCTTGCCCTCATCCTGAGGAGGCATCACAGATCTTTACTTACACGCAATTCAAGTTATTTCATGCAATGACAAGACTGAATGTTCTGGATACTGCAAATGCCATGGCACCTGGCAGCTTCCGACAAACTGTATTGGAACAATGTGCCCCAAGGTCAGCACACCAACAGTAAATGTTTTCCAGTACATTTTTAAACACTTGCGACACTCACATTTCAGAGAAAGATGACCTATCATGTAATAGTCAGACAAATTGTGCTGACCAATTATGGCCTCAATGTATTCTCAATCATCAGCAAAGTAATGCAACATCTGGATGACAGTGCTGTCAAACAGCTGCACACTAAGGTTCAGTTTACTTTTCGTCATGCCACACTTCTCGCAACCTCATTCAGGAGTTACCACAAATATGATCAGCGATCCTGAGCTTGAAAAGGAAGGAAAGTGCAATCTGTCATTTCCACCAAGCCAACTTCTGATTGAATGTGGTGTGAAGCAGAGGAATAGAAAATTGAGTCCGTGGCATTCACTGGATACCTGCACTGGTTGAAGTCATGTCTTCATTTGAACCAAAGTGGAGACATGAACGTTCATTGAATATTGTCCAGGTGTCCAGCAGAATTCATGACTTTTCCAACAGTGAAATCAACAATGAGAAAATACAGTGAGACTTGGACAACGATCAGGCTGGGCCTGATAAACGATAAGTAACATTTGCACCACACAAGTGCTAAGCAGCAATCAGCTCCAACAAGAGAGAATATGACCATATCACAAAATTCCATGTCCTTACCTGAACATCATCCTTACATTTATTTTTAAATGTACAAGTGCTATCCAAGCCATGCAGGGCGATGGGCCAGGTGTTGGAAATGAGGTCAGAAAAATTCACTGCTTCTCTTTGACTGTCACAGAATCCGTGAGCTTAAGAATTTCATTCTCCTGTATTGTAGACTACTGAGGTGCTTGGCTATCCACTTCATCAAGGTTAACACTGATCTAAAACTAAACTGGGTCAGTTATCTAATCAGCAGTAGCCAGGTCCGTGGTACAAACCGCCCTGCTGTGGAACAGGGTCAGGCAAATCCAAGTAAGTGATTGTGGTTGGAGGCTCATTCGTTGGGGGCATGGTGTCTGTCGCCACATTTGAGACAGCAGGGCTGTGTGTTGCTTCCCTGGTGCAAAGGTCAAGGACATCTCTGAGTGGTTGCAACAAATTCTTAAGGGGGAGGGTGAGCAGCCAGAGGCCATTGTCCACATTGGTACCAATGACGTAGGAAGAAAGAGGGATGTGATCCTGTGGACTGTGTACAAGGAGTTAGCAAAGAGGCTGAAAGGCAGGACCTAGAGGGTAATAGTTACTGGGTTACTACCAGAGCCACATGTTCGTGAGCTAAATTATAGAAAGATAGGTGAGATGAATGCATGGTTAAGGAGCTGGTACAGGGGCCAGGGTTTCAAGTTCATGGATAACTGGGTCCACTTCTTCGGCAAGGGGTGACCTGTGTAAGAGGAATGGGTTGCACCTGAACTGAACGGGAACAAATATCTTCACACGGAGGTTTGCTCGTGCTACTTAGGATGATTTAAAGGCTGGCAGGCAGCTGGAAACGAGACCAGCAGGTCAGCAAGTCGATGAATTGATAGCAGGTACATGTTAGGACCAATAAATCAGAAAAGAATGGCAGTCAGAGACAGGTACATGAACATGATGGCACAAACAAGCTGACGTATGTTTCTTTCACTGCAAGGAGTATTATAGCTCAGGCAAATGAGCTTAGAGCCTGGATCAGTACATGGGACTCTGATGTTGAGGCCATTACATGGGTTTGGTTGAGACAGAGACCGGACTGGTTGCTCAATGTTCCAGGGTTTCATTGTTTTCGAGAAGATAGAGGGGAAGGTAAAAGAAGGAGGTGCTCTCCTAACCTGTGGGAAATGTGACATTTGCACCCAGAAAGGACATTCTGGAGGGCTTGCCCACTGAGGCAATATAGGTAGCATTCAAAAATAAGATAGACACAATCACTCTGATCAGATTAAACTAATAGCCTGCTCCCCTGTTGCCACTGACACACTGAGGAACAAATATGCAGGCAGCTTGTGAAATGATGCACTAACTCAGAGTTGTCACAGTCAGTGAATTTAACCTCCACGGTATTGACTGGGACTCCCTTACAACAAGAGTTTAAATGAGGCTGAATTTGTTAAGTCTATCCAAGAGAGTTTCTTGACACAGTATATGGAGAGAAGATGGGCCATGCTGGACTTTGTCCTGGTCAGGTAACTGGTGAGAAGGGTGGGAAAGCATTTTGGAAACAGTGATCACAACTCCTTCAATTTTAAGATTGCTGTGAAGAAGTATAAGTCAGGACCTTGGGGGAGAGTAAATTATATCAATTTTAGGTAGGAGCTGGGGAGTGTTAATTGGGGGGAGCTGTCACATTTGCCATATGGGAATTGTTTAAAGGCCTGCTTATGAGTTTAGGATCAGGAAGGAGGAAGGACAAGGATGGCAAGGTAAAAGACCCTTGGATAATTGGGGAGGTTGTGAAGTTAGTCAAATGGGCAAAAAACAGAAATATGTCGGGTTTTGGAAGCTAAAATCGAACAGGGCCGACATAAAGAAAGCAGAAAAAGAAAGGGTGATGAAATGACCTTGGCAAGGAGGGTTAAAGGAAATCCCAAGGCATTCGATGCATACATCAAAAACAAGGGGATAAATAGTGAGAAAGTAGGACCATTCAGGATAAAGGAGGGAACTTGTGTCCGGAAGCAGAGGATATGGGCAAGATCCGAAATGAGGACTGTGCATCACTATTCACTCAGGCGAAGGGTGTGGAGGATAGTGGGATTTGTGTGGAGCATGCTCATATGACAACAGCATTTTGAGATCAAGAAAGAGCATTAAGGTGGATAAGTCCTCAGGACCCAATGGTATCTACTCAAGGATTTTGAGCGAGGTGAGAGAGGAGATTGTCGGGGCATTCAGCAATATCTTTGTATCCTTGGTAGCCATTGGAGGGGTACTGGAGGACGAGCAAGTTGCTAAATGTTCTTCTTCTGTTCAAGAAGGTAAATAGGATCAATCCAGGAAACTATAGACTAGAGAGTCTCTCATCGTTCATTGGGAAGCAATTGGAGAGAATTCTTAGGGATTGTATTTACCTGTATTTGGAACAGCATTGCCCAATTAGGGACAGTCAGCATGGCTTTGTGCAGGGCAGGTCATGTCTTACTAACTTGATTGAATTTTTTGAGGAGGTAACTAATGTGATCATTGAAGGTAGAGTGGTGGATATTGTTGACATGGATGTTAGCAAGGCTTTCAACAAGGTGCTTCACCGTAGGATCATCCAGAAGATTAAGATCCATGGGATCCGTGGTCACTTATCTGCTTGGATTCACAACTGGCTTGCCCAGAGAAGGCAGAGGGTGGTGGTGGAAACGTGCTTTTTAGGCTGCAGATCCAGGACTATTGTGTTCTGCAGGGATCTGTACTGGGACCTCTGCTGTTGTGGTATATATATAAAATGACTGAGGTGACAAGATAGATGGATGGGTTAGTAAGTTTTTAGACGATAGAATGATTGGTAGAGTGGTAGTTAGGGTAGAAAGTCATAAAAGGATACAGAAGGATACAGATCCGTTGCAGAAATGGCAAGTGAATTTTAATCCATTAAGTGTGAAGTGCTCCACTTTGGGAAATTAAATGTTAAGGAAAAATATACAGTTAATGGCAGGACCCTGAGCAGCATTTGTGTCTACAGGGATCTCGGGATTCAGTTCATCGCTCCCCGAAAGGGGCCACACAAGTTGATAGAGTGGCAAAGAAGACGCATGGCATGCTTGCCTTTATTAGTTCGGGAATCGAGCACAAGAATCAGGATGTCATGTTCCAGCTTTAGAACACTTTGGTTAGGCCTTAAGTATTGCACTCTGAAGAATTGTATCCAATTCTGGTCGTCATGTTACAGGAAGGACGTGGAGGTTTTGAATAGGGCGCAAAAGAGGTTGCCTGGATTTGAGGGCTTGAGCTAGAAAGGAGAGGCTGGAAAGACTCAGACTGTTTTCTCTGCAGTGGCAGAGGTTGAGGGAAGACTTGATAGAGGTTTACAAATTTGTGACATGCATGGACAGATTCTGACTGTAACCCTTCTCCCAGATTTGAAATGTCTAAAACTGGGGGCATGTATTTAAGGTGAGAGCAGGAAAGTTCAAAGGAGATGTCAGAGACAATTCTTATATACAGAGAGTGGTAGGAGTCTGAAAAGCACTGCCGGGGTGGCTGTGGAAGCAGATACAATAGGGCCGTTTAAGACACTTTTATATACGTACATGAATATACAAGGAATGTAGGGATATGAATCAAGGACATTCAGAAGGCTTTAGCTAAATTTGGCATCATGTTTAGCACAACATTGCATGCCAAAGGGCCTGTTCCTCTGCTGAAGTGTTCTTGGATCTATGTTAATCAATGTGACTGGAACCGTAGATCAGAGACAATAGATTCTACAGCAAGTAGACTTCTCAACATCTGTCCACTGCCGATAAACTCCAAATCCGGGTGTCAATGAAATACTCTTCACTCAGCTGAACGAGTGCGACTCCGACAACACTATCGATAAACGACAGCAATGCAGTCAAATCATCCCATTGATTGATCCCCCTTCTTACGTAAGGATATAGGAAAACAAGTCAGCCATTCAACCCTTCAAACACTTTCTACCATCCAATGAGGTTATAACTTAATTGTGGCCTACCTCCATATTGCCTTTGGTCCATATCCCTCAATACTGTTTTTCCTTTCGGTCGAACTGAAAATTTACAATTAACAATGGATCTAGAATGAACTGTTGTTTGAGATGGGGAGTTACAATGAGACAATGCACCAATTCATCAAACTCCTTCCACAGTACCTGATAATTGTGTGAACCCTACCACCCAAAAATATTTAAACAGCAGCTCCAGAATCTGCATGTTCCCTGTCAAAATCAGCAGAATCCTGATCTGGAACTGTATGACTGTTACTTCATTTCCACTGAGTAAAAGCAATTCATCTCCTGTCCTCAGTATTTCATTAATATATTCATACCACGTGCATTGCAGCTATTCAACAGGCCGATTCTCCACAACCTTCTCAACAGCAATTCTGGATGGATAGCAAATGCAGCCCAAGAAAGCAACATCAATGACATGCTCGTGAATTTTAAAAATTATCATGACAATATTTGCGGATTATAACAAATCTCAGACTTCATGACGTCAAAAAATCCATTCTCCCCCTCTCCCCACTGCTTGGATGTGCATTCATGATTGTGATTTACAAAGAACAGCAACTAATTTGAAACAATTCACTTGCAAAAATAGAACAAAAATCTAGTTTTGTGCAAAACCGATGCGAAACAGATAGTAGCGGATCGCGAAGGGGACTGTTGGAGAATGCAGAATATAGACAGATTGGAGAGTTAGGTGGAGAAATGGCAGATGGAGTTCAATCCGGGTAAATGCGAGGTGATGCATTTTGGAAGATCCAATTCAAGAGCGAACTGTACGGGAAATGAAAAAGCCCTGGGGAAAATGGATGCACAGAGAGATCTGGGTGTTCAGGTCCATTGCACCCAGACGGTGGCAACGCAGGTCAATAGAGTGGTCAAGAAGGCATACGGCATGCTTTCATTCATCAGACGGGGTATCAAGTATAAGAGTTGGCACGTCATGTTACAGTTTTACGGGACTTGGGTTCACATTTGGAATATGGCGTACAGTTCTGGTCGCCACATTACCAATAGGACGTGAATGCTTTGGAGATGGTGCAGAGGAGGTTCACCAGGATGTTACCTGGTATGGAGGGCACTAGCTCTGAACAGAGGTTGAGTAGATTGGGATTATTTACATGAGAAAGACGGAGATTGAAGGGGGGGACCTGATTGATGTCGACAAAATCATGAGAGGTATAGACAGGGTGGATAGCAAGAGGCTTTCTATCTCAGAGTGGGGGGACTCAATTACTAGACGTCACAATTTCAAGGTGAGAGGGGAAAAGTTTAAGGCATATGAGTGGAAAGTTCTTTATGCAGAGAGTCGTGGGTGCCTGAAACGCGTTGTCAACGCAGGCGTTCGAGGCGGCACAATAGCGTCATTTAAGATGTATCTAGACAGAAACATGAATGGGCAGGGAGCAAAGGGAACAGATCCTTGGAAAATAGGTGACAGGTTTACATAAAGGATCTGGAACGGCGCAAGCTTGGAGGGCCAAAGGGCCTGTTCCTGTGCTGTAATTTTCTTTGTTCTTTTCCTCTTTGAAACAGTTTGAAGGCTGGCTATCAGCTAGACAACAGCAGCGATCCCTGGGATTCGTCATTAGAAACATGAAGGAGTTTCCAACATCAATTGGACAGAGAGCGTATATGAAGATTCAAGTCACTATTTCATCTACAACTTTCCACTCACACCGGTGCAATGCCCTTTCAGAACTACAGTGCATGTTAGTCCAGAACATGCTGCACTCAAGCCACTTCCATTTTTCCACTTCCTGAACTACAATTTGATCCCTTCATTTCCTGCTTTGTTTGCTTTTATGTTTTTCTAGTCTTGAAGATTTCTACAGTACAAATTTACAGTTGCCCTATTATAGGAAGGATATTTTTAAGCAAGAGTGGGCACAGAAGAAATTTACCAGATCGTTGCTGAGCATGGAAGGTTTCAGTGATAAAGGAAGGTTGGGTCAGCTGGAACTTTTTTCACTGGAGCAAAGGGGGATGAAAGGTGACCTGATCGAGGTTAATAAATAGGTCAAGGCTGGAGGGATATGGGCCAGGAAGAGGCAGTTGGGACTAGTTTAGTTTGGGATTATGTTGGACCTAAGGGCCCATTTCCACGCTGTATGACTATGATTCTATAAAATAGGCTGACAAGGTCAAGTAACACATACCGTACCAAAACGAGAAAAAAAAGCACAGCATCCCCCTCAAATTACATCTCACCACAGGACAAGTTAAGGCCAGGCTACTACATAGAACAAACATCAACACTGCATCTCAAACCTCCACTGGAATTGAATAGTTTTGCATTTATCTTGATAAGTCAAACCACATTCTGTTCTCCAACCCTCTGGTACTTCCCTTGTGAGAGGAATTGAAAAACTGGTCAGGGCCACTGAGATTTTCTTTGAAGTAACAAGGTGTACAGCTGGACAAAAACAGCCGGCCAAGCAGCATCAGAGCAACAGGAAGGCTGACGTTTCAGGCCTAGACACTTCTTCAGAAATGGGAGAGGGGGTTCGGAAATAAATAGGGAGAGAGCGGGAGGCGGATAGAAGTTGGATAAAGGAAAAGATAGGTGGACAGGAGACAGACAGGTCAAAGAGGCAGGGAAGGAGTGCAGGTGGGAAGTTAGGGAGCAGACAGGGCAGTCCAGATAGGACGAACAGGTCAAGGGGGCGGGAAGAGGTTAGTCGGTAGGAGGTGGGGGTGGGGCTTGAGGTGGCAGGATGGAATAGGTGGGTTGGTTTTGGGTTGCGGGAGCAGGAGGGGAGATTTTGAAGCTTGTGAAGTCCACATTGATACCACTGAGCTGCGGGGCTCCCAAGCGGAATATGAGGCGCTGCTCCTGCAATCTTCAGGTGGCACTGCAGGAGACCCAGGATGGACATGTAATCTGAGTATTGGGAGGGAGAGGTGAAACGGTTCGCGACTGGTAGGTGCAGTTCTTTCGTGCATCGGTGACTTGCAAAGGTCCCGAAGCCTCCGCTTGGTTTCCCCGATGTAGAGGGGGCCACAATGGGAACAGCGAATACAGAATATCACATTAGCAGATGTGCAGGTGAACATCTGCTTGATGTGGAATTTCTTCTTGGGGCCTGGGATGGGGGTGAGGGGGGAGGTATCGAGACAGGTGAAGCACTTCCTGCAGTTGCAGGAACAAGTGCCGCGTGTACGGGGTGCTGGGGGGGAGTGTGGAGTGCATAAGGGAGTCACCTAAGGGTGGGGAGGGAAAAAATGTCTTTGGTGGTGGGGTCAGAGTGCAGATGGCAGAAGGGGTGAGGGGTGAGTTGTGGGAAATGCGGGTGACCCGGTCGAGGGTGTTTTCGACCACTGCGGGGGGTGGGGGGCGGGGGGGGGGGGAGTTGCGGTCCTTGAAAACTAAAACTTCTCTTTCAAATCCTCCCACCTCCTACAGACAAAGGGGGTGGCCAGGGTATCCACATGGGCCCAAGCTATGCCTGCCTCTTTGTAGGTTACATGGAACGATCCCTCTTCCATACCTACACTGGCCCTAAACCCCACCTCTTCCTCCGTTACATTGATGACTGTATCGGCGCCACTAATGTGGTAGCTGCATCCGCTGTTCCCATTGTGGCCTCCTCAACATCAAAGAAACCAAGCGGAGGCTTGGGGACCGCTTTGCACATCACCTATGCTCACTTCACACTAAACAACTCCCCCTCGCAGTCCTCAGATGACATGTCCATGCTGGGCCTCCTGCAGTGCCGCAATGATGCCACCCGAAGGTTGCAGGAAGGGCACTTCATATTCTGCTTGGGAACCCTGCAGCCCAATGCTATCAATGTGGACTTCACAAGCTTCAAAATCACCCCTCCCCACAACTGCATCCCAAAACCAGCCCAGCTCATTCCCGCCTCCCGAACCTGTCTTTTCTCCCTCCTATCCCCTCCTCCCACATCAAGCCCCACCACCATCTCCTATCCTCTTGATCTTTGGCCTTGATCTTTGAGTCCTCATTTTCTACAGATTTAGTACCAGAGGGCTGCAAATGTTGTGCCCTTGTTCAAGAAGGGCAGGAGAGATGACCCAGGTGATTATAGACCAGTGAGCCTTACGTCTGTTGTCGGAAAAGTTTTGGAAAGGATGAGAAGAGATTTAGGATTTCTAAACATCAAGCAAGCACCAATTTGATTGGAGATCGTCAACATGGATTCGTCAAGGGCAGGTCGTGTCTCACAAACCTCACTGAGTTTTCAGAAGGTGACCAAGCATGTGGACGAGGGAAGGGCCGTTGACGTGGTGTACACGGTCTTCAGGAAAGCCTTTGATAAGGTTCCACGTGGTCGGCTATTGGAGCAAATATGGACGCATGGGATTGAGGGACATTTAGCAGTTTGGATGAGAAACTGGCTTTCTGTAAGAAGGCAACTAGTGGTGGTTGATGGAAAATATTCAGCCTGGAGTCAATTCGCTCGTGGTGTGCACAAGGATTTGTTTTGGGACCACTGCTGTTTGTCATTTTTATAAATGATTTGGATGCAGGCACAGGTGGATGGATTACTCAGTTTGCAGGTGACACTGAAGTTGGTGGACTGGTGGGCAGTGTGGAAGAACGTCGCAGGTTGCAGGGAGACTTGGATAAACGGCAGAATTGGGCTGAAAGGTGGCAAATGGAGTTCAATGTGGATAAATGTGAGGTGATTCACTTTGGGAAGAATAATAGGAAGGCAGAATACTGGGTCAATAGAAAGATTCTGGGCAGTGTGGATGTGCAGAGGGATCTTGGTGTCTATGTACATAGATCCCTGAAAGTTGCCACCCAGGTTGATGGTGCTGTTAAGAGGGCTTACAGTGCGTTAGGTTTCATTGGTAGAGGGAATGAGTTCCGGAGCCAAGATGTCACGCTGCAACTGTACAAAATGCTAGTGCGGTCTCATTTTGGAATATTGCGTGCAGTTCTGGTCGCCCCATTACAGGAAGGATGTGGAAGCATTGGAAAAGGTGCAGAGTAGATTTACCAGGATGTTGCCTGGTCTGGAGCAAAGGCCTTATGAAGAAAGGCTGAGGGGCTTGGTCAGTTCTCATTGGAGAGGAGAAGACTAAGAGGGGATTCAAGAAACACATACAAGATGATCAGAGGATTAGATAGGGTGGACAGTGAGAGTCTTTTTCCGAGGACGATGACATCAGCTGGTTGAGGGGGCATAGCTACAAATTGAGGGGTGATAGATTTAAGACAGCTGTCAGAGGCAGGTTCTTTCCTCAGAGAGTGGTAAGGGCATGGAACACCCTGCCTGCCAATGTAGTTAAATCAGCCACATTAGGGGCATTTAAACAGTCCTTGGATAAGCATATGGATGATGAAGGGATCGTGTCGGGGGATGGGCTTCGATTAGTTCACAGGTCAGCGCAACATCAAGGACCGAAGGGCCTGTTCTGCACTGTATTGCTCTATGTTCTATCTCCCCACCTGCATTCTTCTTCAGTGGTTCCATCCCCGCCTCTTTGAACTGTCTGTCTCCTCTCCACCTATCTTCGATCCGCCTCCACTTCTCTCCCTATTTATTTCAGAATCCCCTTCCCCTGCCCCATTTCTGAAGAAGGGTCCAGATTCAAAACATCAGCCGTCCTGTTCCTCTGATGCTGCTTGGCCTGCTGCGCTCATCCAGCTCTACACCTCCTTACCTCAGATTCTCCGGCATCTGCAGTTGCTACTATCTCTGAAGAGATTTTCTTTCTCTTCTCCCACAGCAGTCTTGGAAACAACACATCTGGGCGTGGGGATTTGTTCACTTTTAAACCAGCCAAAAATTTCAGTTTCACACTGCATCTTCCTGCTTTCTCGACATGAATGCTTCTCCTTGAAGGGAGAGCCGATGGGAGGGACTTGTCTACTGTATCAATGCCCTTCAGTTCCGAACACAGATTGCTCCCTCACCCCGTGTACACCCCGGTTTCTAATTGGCGCTACTCTTTCCCTGGTTATTCTCCTGCTTCATGTACCTGTGGAATATCTTGATATTCTCTCCAATATTGGCCACCACCGTTTCTTCACACTTCGTTTTTATACGCCACTAGTCATCCATTCATTTGCTTCCTTCGCACTTGTCGTAAACATGTCCTGAACATTCCTCAAGATCCAGGGTTTTCCAGGCTTGTCGATGATAAATTTCACCCAAAATGGAATGGCCTTTACTCTCCCAGTTCCTTTCCTGGACGTATCTGATTATTCTGCTGCAGATTCGCCCTCAAGTAACTTCACAAAATATTTTACCCAGATCCTGCCTTGTTTAAATAAAATATGCCTCTTCCCAAACCAAAGACACTTGGTTGTTTCAACAGACTGACATTCTCCTTTCCCTAACATATGTTGAAAAGTCTGTTGTCATGGTCACTATCGCTAAAGCACTTAGCCACTGTCACCTTGAACACTGGCTTTGTGTCCCAGAAATAGGTCCAGCATTGGAATACTGCGTCCAGTACTTGGAATACTGCGTCCAGTTCTGGGCGCCCTATTATAGGAAAGATGTGGATGCTTTGGATAGGGTTCAGAGGAGGTTTACCAGGATGCTGCCTGGACTGGAGGGCTTATCTTATGAAGAGAGGTTGACTGAGCTCGGTCTCTTTTCATTGGAGAAAAGGAGGAGGAGAAGGGACCTAATTGAGGTATACAAGATAATGAGAGGCATAGATAGAGTTGATAGCCAGAGACTATTTCCCAGGGCAGAAATGGCTAGCACGAGAGGTCATAGTTTTAAGCTGGTTGGTGGAAAGTATAGAGGGGATGTCAGAGGCAGGTTCTTTACGCAGAGAGTTGTGAGAGCATGGAATGCGTTGCCAGCAGCAGTTGTGGAAGCAAGGTCATTGGGGTCATTTAAGAGACCGCTGGACATGTATATGGTCACAGAAGTTTGAGGGTGCATACATGAGGATCAATGGTCGGCACAACATTGTGGGCTGAAGGGCCTGTTCTGTGCTGTACTGTTCTATGTTCT